>NC_056461.1:6392926-6590426 GCF_018296145.1 Oncorhynchus tshawytscha | reverse complement strand
TGTGTCTCTCTCTCACTCTGTCTCTCTCTCTCACTCTGTGTCTCTCTCTCACTCTGTGTCTCTCACTCACTCTGTGTCTCTCACTCACTCTGTGTCTCTCACTCACTCTGTGTCTCTCACTCACTCTGTGTCTCTCACTCACTCTGTGTCTCTCACTCACTCTGTGTCACTCACTCACTCTGTGTCACTCACTCACTCTGTGTCACTCACTCACTCTGTCTCTGTCTCACTCTGTGTCTCTGTCTCACTCTGTGTCTCTGTCTCACTCTGTCTCTCTCTCACTCTGTCTCTCTCTCACTCTGTCTCTCTCACTCTGTGTCTCTCTCTCACTCTCTCTCTCTCTCTCTCTCTCTCTCTCTCTCTGTCTCTCTCTCTCACTGTCTCTCTCTCTCACTCTGTCTCTCTCTCTCACTCTGTCTCTCTCTCTCACTCTGTCTCTCTCTCTCACTCTGTCTCTCTCTCTCACTCTGTCTCTCTCTCACTCTGTCTCTGTCTCTCACTCTGTGTCTCTGTCTCACTCTGTGTCTCTGTCTCACTCTGTCTCTCTCTCACTCTGTCTCTCTCTCACTCTGTCTCTCTCACTCTGTGTCTCTCACTCTGACACAGACGTTTTACTACTGTAGCTATGTGTGTGTTTAAGTTATATTCAGACTGGGGCATTGCATATTTACTCTCTCTCTCTCCATCTCTCCCTTCCCCATCTTTCTTGGTCCTTGAGTGGCGCAGCGGTCACATCGTCTCTCACCATTACACAAGCACCCCTGTGTGTTTCAGGAGTGTGTGCAACATCACCCTGACCACACAGTTCTCTCTATGAGCCTGACACAGCAACACAGTGGGACCATAGCAACAGTGACCACGGCGACCATGGAACACTGTCACAGAATGGAGTATTGGGTGACTTCCTCAAACAGAGGATAGAATCCTGGACTTCTTACCGAACCCTGACACTTAAAATAGAGAGAGCGAGTGAGGTGGGAAAAGAGGGAAGATCTGTCTGGAGAGGACATAGTGATTCACCCAGTGTGAATTAGCACTCAGAAAAGAGTACAGACACGGTGTGGGGCCATAACACAGGGTTAAGGGTTCAAGTGGAACCGAGCGTGTAGCCTAGTTAAACGAAGATGAAGACGGCGTCACTACAGACCCAGGTTCGATCCCGGGCTGTATCACACCTGGCTGTGATCGGGAGTCCCGTAGGGTGGCGCACAATTGGCCCAGCATCGTCCGGGTTAGAGGGTTTGGCCGGGGTAGGCGGTCATTGTAAAATAACACCTGACTTGTCTAGTTAAATTAAAAAATAAATACAATTTCTGGTGAATGTGTTTGTATAGACTGATAGCAAACACACTGCTTCTTTGATCTTGTGGCCGATTTTGTCTTTATCAACCAGCCAGATAAGAAACTGCATTATATTCATTAGCAGCTCTGTGATTTGGCAGATAGCGGCTGTATTGAATGGTCATTGTTGAAATGGGTATAGCTGAGAGGGCGACAGTAGTATTGAAAGCCCTGGTGGAGGCAGGAAAATGGTTACTCCTGGTCATTGACCGATAGTAAGCTCTGGGTGGGTGATGCAGGGCCAGGCAGCGGCCATGGGAACAGTCTGCCACCTGGTGGTGAGGAATGGAAGCACATGCAGTCTTCATCTTCGTTTAACTAGGCTACACGCTCGGTTCCACTTGAACCCTTAACCCTGTGTTATGGCCCCACACCGTGTCTACTCTTTTCTGAGTGCTAATTCACACTGGGTGAATCACTATGTCCTCTCCAGACAGATCTTCCCTCTTTTCCCACCTCACTCGCTCTCTCTATTTTAAGTGTCAGGGTTCAGTAAGAAGTCCAGGATTCTATCCTCTGTTTGAGGAAGTCACCCAATACTCCATTCTGTGACAGTGTTCCATGGTCGCCGTGGTCACTGTTGCTACGGTCCCACTGTGTTGCTGTGTCAGGCTCATAGAGAGAACTGTGTGGTCAGGGTGATGTTGCACACACTCCTGAAACACACAGGGGTGCTTGTGTAATGGTGAGAGAGGATGTGATTCTCATTTAAGTTAAGACGTTGTTTTTAAGTTTTAAAAATATGCGTTATAACACATCCTCTCATACAAGATGTACTGGCTAAACCTTGTTTACCACACCCGTAGAACCGTGGTCGTATGAAAAGACACGTGAATAACATGTACACAGAGGAAAGAGTCATGTGAAAATGTGTCAGCATGACCTGTCAGAAACACGGGTAGTGATAGGGAGGGGAGGACAGAGCTAGAGATGGGACACACGGAGAAAAGAAATGGGGTCAGAGAGTGTTCAACGGTTCACCTCATACTCTGTCCCAGTGTGACAAGTAACGGTCAAGGTGCTTGGGGATCAGGAAGTTTACTGTCGGGAGTGTTTGACTGAACACACCGTGGGTCTGTCTGTGACTGTGTGACAGGGTGAGTTGAGATGCGTTACATGTGGTGGTAGATGTAGTGGCGTGATACGGTGACTTGTATGTCACCTCCCCTTGCTGCTGCTGACGAAGCGCTTAGGACACTTCATGTTTTGGCTAATGTGTTAAGTTGATAGCGATGTGGATATATACTTAACGTTATCGTCACTCTCTTCCCTCCCTGTGTCTAGGCGGAGTCTGGGTATGGGTCAGAACCCAGTCTGAGGAGACATGGCTCCATGCTGTCTCTCACGTCTGCTACCAGCGGCTACTCTGCCACATCCACATCCTCCTTCAAGGTGAGACCTAAACACACACCACACCACACACACACAGTGTTTGCTGACTGTGCCGCTCCTCTGTTTGGACCCGAAAGGGTCACAGCCTGAGAGAGAAGCTGGCGGAAATGGAGACGTTCAGAGACATCCTGTGCAGACAAGTGGACACGCTGCAGAAGTACTTTGACGGCTGCTCCGACGCTGTCTCCAAGGATGAGCTGCAGAGAGACAAAGGTAAGACGATGAATGAACCTGTCAATCAATCACATGCTTATGTCAGACAATAAATTCCTAAGTGCTGGACAGCCACAGGTCTACAATCCTTTGTGTAACTGTGGAGGAATATACTTCCACATGCACTCTGTGACAGCAAAACCAATACGTTCCTTTCTACTTATTGCTTAACTTGCAAATGAACAGAAAACACCACAACAGCTACCTCCAAAAAACAATGGCAAAGTGCCACAAAAATGTCTCTAAACATTATTTGGTGTTCCCAGCAGAAATGCTAAGTGTGTGTGTGTGGATCATGAAAATATTCAGAGCTTTGGGGAAACATTTGCAGAATCTTCAACGGAATGTGTTCCGTCAACCCCCTCGTTGAGATGCAGTCATTTCTCTGTCCCTCTCTCTCCCTTTCTCACTCTCTCTTTCTGTCTCTCACCCTCCCTCTCATTCTCTTCCTCCACCCCCTCTCTCTCTCTCTCTCCCCCCCTTCTCTCTCCCCCTCTCTGTCTGCAGCCAGAACATTTGCTCATGGTGGAGTTTGCGCTTTGTCACCGTGCCGAACGATGGCTCTGAATGACCACGAACAATCAAACCGTTCCTTTGTTACCCATCAAATCCCTTCCTCGTTCCCTCCTCTCATGCCCCCTCAGTCCATCCATCCCTTACTCCTGAATAAGAGGCCAGGCCATTGTTGTTCTGAGGACAGTAGAGTTCTGTTAGCGTGCCGTGCTGGGTGGCTGCATAGGCAACTCTTGGCACTACTCTGGCTCTATTGATGACTCTTTGCAGGGGCTTTATAGGGACTGGTGTACTACTGTTTGACTGATTTCTATCTCTCTTTTGCGCTCTCATTCCCTCTTTTTCTCTCCCTCCTTCTCTCTCTAGTTGTTGAGGATGATGAGGATGATTTCCCCAACACTCGGTCAGACGGAGAGTTCATCCACAACAACAACGGCAGCAAGGAGAAGGGTGAGTACAGCAGAATCACTTCTATAGAAAGGTTACATAGCTCAAAGGTTACATTAGCTTTTGAAAACTATTTGTAGTCCATGTGTGTGTGCATGTAGTAAACATGAAATAGGATTAGTGTCCTGAAATGTTTCAAAACACCTAGCTATGTTTAAACGTGTGTTTTTACACGCACATTCTTCTCTGTTCAGTGTTCCGATCTCTGAGCCCTAAGGGCATCAATGGAATAGACTTTAAGGGCGAGGCGATCACGTTTAAGGCCACCACAGCTGGGATTTTGTCCACCCTGTCCCACTGCATCGACCTGATGGTGAAGAGAGAGGACAGCTGGCAGAAGCGACTGGACAAGGAGACGGAAAAGAGGAGGAGGATAGAAGAGGGCTACCATTCCGCTCTCTCTGAGCTCAAGAAGAAGTCTCACTTTGGAGGGCCTGATTACGAGGTGAGACGAGTGAGTCGGTTCTATGATGGTTTTGAGCCAGGTGGGAAAAGACACCCGTCATTCCCGTTCTCAGTAGGTAATGAGCGCCGTGTTGCTCTTCCCTTTTCTTATCCTTCTTTTCCTCCACCCTCTCCTCTTCCTCCAGGAGGGGCCTAACAGCCTGATCAATGAGGATGAGTTTTTCGATGCCGTTGAAGCCGCTCTTGACAGACAAGACAAGATGGAGGAACAGGTACAGGAGCCAGGGCAAAACCCCTCCGCCTCTATTGATAGAGATGAAGTCCAATTCTATGATGATAATGATCAGTCTTCATATTAAATTGAGTGTTTCATCCTGGCCGCGTGTGTCTCTAGTCTCACACCGAGAAGTCGCGGATACAGAGATCCAGTCCAGTTCCCCCGGGAGATGTCTACTCCACCATAGGATCACACAGATTCGCTGACAAGGTCATTCGCCTCATTTAGTCCATGAACACATCACTTTAACAGTCACCCTCACGCTATGATCGCTCTCTCTCTCTCTCTCTCTCTCTCTCTCTTCCTTTCCCCCTCATCTTTTTCTCCTTCCTTATCTCACTCTTCCCGTTACCTCGTTCTCTTTTTGTTTGGTCGTGTTCTCTTGTTTTCCTTCCTCATCCCTCTCTCTTCTCATCCTCCCTGTACCCATAGTCACTGCCCCCCCCAAATCAGTGACACCAATCCTCGAGGACTGGAATTGCCCACCCCTGCATTATATTATTGGTTGCCACCCTGAGTCACTACACTATATTTAGCTAGCATGCTTTTGTCTTTGTCTGCTAGTACAGAGATTGACTGGCCTTTGCAGTTTGCATGTCATAGCTGTTACCTCACCACAGTACAATCAGTGGTTTGTCTTTCCTTTTAACACATTAGTGTTTGTCAGTGAGCTGTTATTTCCATCTGACATTTAACCCCATCTGTCCCTCATGTTCCTCTTCCTGGTTGCTTTTAATAGGTGGAGGAGATGGTGCAGAATCACATGACCTACTCGCTGCAGGATATGGGCGGGGACGCCAACTGGCAGCTGGTGGTGGAGGAGGGGGAGATGAAGGTAGGGGGAAAGGAGAGAGAGAGAGGAGTGATTTGATTTATGCATGTGCCTTATGTGAAAGAAAGAACCTTTGTGTTGCCAGCACTTCAACTAAGCCATTCTGTCTTCAATCCCATAGTTGAAGTAAAGTAGTAACCACGGTACCCCTCTCTGTTTTGTGTAGGTGTACAGGAGGGAGGTAGAGGAGAATGGTATTGTCCTGGACCCCCTGAAGGCCACCCATTCTGTGAAGGGAGTCACGGGACATGAGTTGTGTCACTACTTCTGGGACACAAACGTACGCAACGACTGGGAGAGTAAGTCTCATCTGAACATTGTAAACATTAAATTCTGTCATTTCTTGTTCCTTATTTTTAGTGGACATGTTCTAATCTCTTTCTCCGTCTCTCATTCATTCAGCCACCATTGAGAACTTCAACGTTGTGGAGATGTTATCGGACAACGCTGTAATCGTCTATCAGACACACAAGGTAAGAGGGAACGTGTAAAACACACACACAATCTATGGGCTCTGAGAAAAGATTGGGTTTTTAAAGGAAGGAGACAAAGCCAAAACCTGAAGACTTGTGATGTAAAGCAGCATACATGTGAACTGTATTGCAGAGGGTGTGGCCAGCATCCCAGAGAGACGTGCTGTACTTGTCTGCTATGAGGAAGATCCTGGCTAACAACGAGAACGACCCAGACACCTGGCTAGTCTGCAACTTCTCTGTGGACCACGACAACGCCCAGGTCATTTGACCCCATCCTACCACTTATGAGCTCCAAGATTTTTGGGGTGTTGTATTGATTAGTTAAACACTTATTCAGGTCCATCTTTGACCAGGTCTCTCTGGCAATAAATATTTGTGTCTCGGTGAGACAACCCAAATAATGATAACAAAATGATGGTTAATTAAAATATTCAACTTGGTAAGAATCTCCTATGCTTGTAATTGATCTTCCTCTATGTCATTGTCGCCCTGCAGCCCACCAACAGGTGTGTTCGTGCCAAAATCAACATTGCCATGATATGCCAGACCCTGGTTAGCCCACCAGAGGGCGATCGAGAGATCAGCAGAGACAACCTTACCTGTAAAATCACCTACGTCGCCAATGGTGAGCTCATCTCTTTAACCGCTCTAATAGGCACTAGAGATGGCCATGTTAGAACGGGCAAAATAAGCAGTATTACAATGGCCATGTAGTACATTGCCAGTAACTACGTATTCTTCAATTAGGATTTGAGTGACTTCCTTTTCGGAATAATAAGGTTAGGGTCCGGGTTAATGTTATAGGGTTAGTGAATGTTAGGCAAGCCAACAAGTGCAGAGGCAAGCTAGCCTACTACTAGCTATTCCTGCCTCCCCGCGGTGGCGGTGTACGCACCCACTCCACCAGGGGTGACTATAGGAGATATTTGTACTGCGGCAAGTAGTTAACCACAGAAAACCATGTGACTAACTCGATTCTTTATCGTTTGACAGCCCTAATTAAATATGAAGGTGTTGTGAATGAAACTGTTCTCTGTGATATCCTGTGTAACGTGCATTTTCTCTTCCTTGTCTGTCACAGTGAACCCAGGAGGCTGGGCTCCTGCCTCAGTTCTGAGGGCTGTGGCCAAGAGGGAGTACCCCAAGTTCCTCAAACGCTTCACCAGCTATGTCCAGGAGAAGACAGCCGGGAAACCTATCCTCTTCTGAGTTTCACAGGACTCGCAGCACCCCTGTCCACACAACAGACTGTTCCGAACATTGTGTACCATTTCAACCCAACTCTAGCTAGCCATCATGCTAAGTGCTAGGGTACAGCTAGGCCTTTTCAGACTAGCTTCCATGCGAGCTCTCTTGCTAGGTCTTCAGCTAGCTTCAATATAAGGCCTCATGCTAGCTTCAATGCTAGTTTCCCATTCTATACCTCATGCTAGCTTCCTATACTAGCTCTCATGCTAGTTTCCTATGCCAGGTCTTATGCTAGGTCCTTTGCTAATTCTCATGCTATTTCTTATGCTAGCTCCCATGCTAGTTTCATTAGCTAATGCAGAAAGACCTATAAGAAAATGTCAATTGTGAGATATATTAATATAATATATAAATGTACGTATGTGTTATAAGAAATTTATAAGAAAGCAGTTTAAGACTGGAAGACAAAACATTACTCTGTTTTAGTCCTGCTTTTTGTAGTCCTTTTTTAAGAGATGGAGTTTGTTCCTATTTTCTGTTGATTTAGCTTTTTATAATAATCAGTGGTGTTGCTGCTAATTTTCTTAGTACAACTAAATCAGATTGCCTTTTTTCCAGAATGATCGTCTTGTTTGTAAGAAACAAAAAAACGACAAAATTCCAGAGGGCTGTCATTGAACTATGACCCCTATGACATTGTCTTCTGTCTCTCTGGTGAAAACACTACTTTGCTGGTGCTGATGGAGGGACGAGGCTAAAACTTATTTTATTTTCAAATGTTGAAAATGTATTAAATCTTCACATGTCTTTATTTTGGGGTTGTACTTGGGTTTCAATGTTATACTATAACACAATTTTGATTTGTGATTTTAGATATCTGGATTATAACTGTATATAATGTCAACAACCATTTCTGCTTCACAGCCAGCTGTAAAAATGTTTGCAAATGCTTTTTGTGACTGAATTGACTCTATGCCTTAGACTGGGGGAGATAATACAATACGTTTTGGGTAGGGGAGAGGGTGCTGATAGACAGTACACCCATATGAAATCACTAGAGACGTGCCAAGGGCCTAGTTCCAATACATGATTATCGTCCCTTTCTCTCCTGACGATCCCTGATATGACTGAGTGAGAAACTTAAACTTGACCCTTACTTATCCAATCAGGATGATGTCAGGGCAGTTATTAGTAGGAAGGGAGGAAGTAAGGAGGTCCTTTTTAAGCAAGGCATGGGGTAGCAAACTCATTCCATGGAGGGCCTAGTGTCTGCAGGTTTTTGGTTTTTCCTTTCAAATAAGACCTAGAGGACCAGATGAGGAGTTCTTTACTAATTAGTGACCTTAATTAATCAATCAAGGGAGGAGCAGAAAAACCCCAGACACTCTGCCCTCTGTTTAGACAGTTTCTACATTTTACAGCAGACTGATGCTTTGTCGCCTGCTGGGTACTTCAGTGAAAACAATGATGGTCTCCACATAGTGAAGACTTGTCTTTAATTTCAGATAGTTTCATATAAATAGGTAGTCTAAGGGGTTAATACGATGACTAATTCATTTCAAACATTGTGATATTGCAATCAGCAGAAACTGATGTTCACCGAAAGGCCAGGTCATTGGAGGAGCTATATGCCAATCAACTTTTCTGTCCAATGGAGAGATTGGTTCAAATCCTTAGAGGATGATGGTGTGGCCTGTATGCTGGCTTTCATTCCAACTGATCCTTGATTTGGTCACGTGATTTTAAGTTATGTTCACCCCTTTGTGAAGAAGTCCAATAAGTTATTTCTAGACTAATTTATAAAGCCACGTGGAGAAATACCTGGTTAGAAAGACATACTAAAGGCTGGTTTCCCAGACTCAGATTGAGCCGACTTCTGGACTAAAAGCATGTTCTACATACAATTTAGTCCTGGAATCCGCATAATGTGGGTCTCGCAAACTGTCCCAATAAGTTGTCCCTCTCCTACGAATGAAGATACATTTGCACTGAATGTAAAATGTTTGTAAAATCGTGTAAATAAAAGTGTTCACACTAAAGCTGTTGGGATTGACTTAACTGTACTGTGAAATTCTGCCACTTATTTAGTCCTGTTTAGAAAGAGAAGTTTGACATTTCTCCAGTCTGGTATGCTTTGAATCATTGTTTTCCCTCTTCTCTCAGGTTCTCAAAACGCAGGATTTCACTAATTATGCAGAATGCCAAACAGTCAAGGTTTTGATTGGAAACATATTGCATTAGTGTTTGTTTTTGTGACTAAATACATTTGAGTAGAAAACCAGTTGACAGTGACATGGATTCCAACACAAGCCGTAAGGCCAAGCGTCCCAACAATCGATAGGCCACTAGCGAGCTACTTTGTAATTTATTTTATTGCAAACATGAAACCTTGTAATTTTCCAATAAATAAAGTAAATGTCTATTGTTGGAGCCAATGTGGGTGTATCTTATAGTCTGGTAATATTCAGGCAATTACACTACAGACAACTAGGTGCAAATAAATGGTGGTGGTACACACACATCAGGTGATGTGTGTGTGTGAGCTCATGGTTTTCACAGCCAGGGTGGCAACTCACTGGGTACATGCCCCCAGCCCCCCCCACACGCGTTCTGAAATTGCATTTGTGTCTCCCCCAGTTCTATCATTGGAATGTGATCCAAAACAAGGCTGCGGTGTGCTTTGAGACGGTGCGGACGACCACCGAGCGGTCAGGTAGACTGTTCGGAGTGTTTAACCGACTGGATTTAGGACCACACGGACACCTGAAGGCAAAGCTTCTGGAAGGCTGGCTGGACCAGAACGGGAGAGCACTGCACTCTTTCACGAGATGTAAAAAGAACAGAAACATGCTACTCTGTAGTTGACTGATGTAGCTGGCAAGGTAACTGCTGTTTAACTTAACAGAAGAAAATAACTAAACTAGTGTTTGCAATGCTGAGCTAGTATTGTAACTGACATGTAACTTTAGCTAATGTTTCTTCCACTCTTGACTGAGGTGAAGGAATAGGCTACGCTAGTGAGAAGCTACCACAGCCAGGTCAGCTCTAGCCTCTTATCAGTCAGATGGTGATTATTGCTGTCTAACAGCCGTTGTTTGTATGGACATTTTGTAGCTTTTTTGTTGTCACATTTCAGAATGAAATAAACTTGGCAAGCTTTCGCCAGTTGATGTACTGTTAGAGAAAGCTGGCCAAAAGTTGGCTTACATTTGCTATTATTTTTGCCTCAATCAAACTAGACCTGAATCAAACGATGTAACCATCAGCCATTCGATTGAAGATTTGATATTCTGATGTTTTTTCAGTGCAGTGTGAGTTGTGTTACTCAGTATGCCAATGTAACGTCTGTCAGTTTCCCTAGCTAATTCCCTACTTTTCACAGTGACCCAGTAATAAACCGCTCTAACGTTACAGGCTTCACTGTCATGGTGCCCAGTAGAAGTCTGTGCGGGAAGATTTCTTCATCCTGCCTGCACCCGCTAGCTTTCTGTCCAACTCGCACTTTCTCTTGAGCTATTTTTATAACCTACCTTTTAGGAGTGGATGATTTTCAGACAGAAATATGGGTGACCAATATTTAGGCCTATTTCTAGGCAATGTAGTAAACTATAGCCTAATCATAGGCCTATTTAGGTCGGACTTTTCCTTGGAAAGATGACTGTCCCGTGATTCTCTGCCCATGTACAGTGCATTCGGAAAGTATTCAGACCCCTTCTTCCACATTTTATGTTACAACATTCTAAAATGAATTGTTTTCCTCATCAATCTACACATAATATGCTATAATGACAAAGCAAAAACAGGTTTTTAGAAATGTTTGCAAATGTATAATTTAAAAAAAACAGAAATCCCTTATTTACATAAGTATTCAGACCCTTTGCTATGAGACTCGAAATTGAGCCATTGATCATCCTTGAGCTCTTTCTACAACTTGATTGGAGTCCACCTTTGGTAAATTCAATTGATTGGACATGATTTGGAAAGGCACACGCCTGTCCTATATAAGATCCCACTGTTGACAATGCATGTCAGAGCAAAAACCAAGCCATGACTAAAGGAATTGTCCGTAGAGCTCCGAGACAGGATTGTGTCGAGGCACAGATCTGGGGAAGGGTACCAAAACATTTCTGCAGCATTGAAGGTCCCCAAGAACACAGTGGCCTCCATCATTCTTAAATGGAAGCAGTTTGGAACCACCAAGACTCTTCCTAGAGCTGGCCGCCCGGCCAAACTGTCAGGGAGGTAACCAAGGATCTGATGGTCACTCTGACAGAGCTCTATAGAGTACTTCTGTGAAAATGGGAGAACCTTCCAGAAGGACAACCATCTCTGCAGCACTCCAACAATTAGGCCTTTATGATAGAGTGGTCAGAAGGAAGCCACTCAGCAGTAAAAGGCACATGACAGCCCGCTTGGAGTTTGCTAAAAGGCACCTAAAGACTCTCAGACCATGAGAAACAAGATTTTCTAGTCTGATGAAACCAAGATTCAACACCTTGGCCTGAATGCCAAGCGTCATGTCTGGAGGAAACCTGGCACCATCCCTACAGTGAAGCATGGTGGTGGCACCATCATGCTGTGGGGATGTTTTGCAGGGACTAGGAGACTTGTCAGGATCGAGGCAAAGATGAACAGAGAAAAGTGCAGAGAGATCCTTGAAAACCTGCTCCAGAGAGCTCACCTTCCAACAGGACAATGATCCTAAGCACACAGCCAAGACAATGCAGGAGTAGCTTCGGGACAAGTCGCTGAATGTCCTTGAGTGGCCCAGCCAGATCCCGGATTTGAACCCGATCGAACATCTCTGGAGAGACCTGATAATAGCTGTGTAGTAACGCTCCCCAGAGTTTGAGAGGATCTGCAGAGAAGAATGGGAGAATCTCCCCAAATACAGGTGTGCTAAGCTTGTAGCATCATACCTAAGAAGACTCGAGGCTGTAATTGCTGCCAAAGGTGCTTCAACAAAGTACTGAGTAAAGGGTCTGAATACTTATGTAAATGTGATATTTCTGTTTTTTATTTTTTATAAATTAGCAAACATTTCTAAACCTGTTTTTGCTTTGTCATTATGGGGTATTGTGTGTAGATTGATGGGGAGAAAAAAAACAATTTAATCAATATTAGAATAAGGCTGTAACCTAACAAAATGTGGAAAAAGGCAAGGGGTCTGAATACTTTACGAAGGCACTCTAGGTCAGATAATATGTCTATACTTTAAAGTATTTTAAGTGTGCTTGATATACATTGGAGTTTGCACTTTTGGGACTATTCCGTTAGTTCCATTACACAGCTAAAATTGTTATTAATCAAAGAAATTGAAATGATGTCAAATATGAAATAATTAAGTTAATCCTGTCTCTACCAATGGGAATATATCCCTTCGTTTCCAGGCTTGATCACCATCGGTCTGTTTTTTCAGGCTTGTAAAAGTCATGAGCTGACTAACTGAACGTAAACTGTAGGCTATAAAAATAAAAAGTCACACACTATGCTCCCAGAAATGTAGTGGGTGAACCACCAACATTTCAGCATCACATTGCCTGCTTCAGGCTTAGAGTTCTTCACCCTCCCTGAAGAAAATGTGAACATAAACAAACATTTTATGCTAAAGAAAGTCAAGGGAAATATTGTTGGAACAATGTGTGTTACTCAGGCTATTTTTCTGCCCCAAACTGATGTAATATGGCACCTGCACCCACTGAAGGGATGTCAACAGTATCCAGCTGCAGCCCCTTTCCAAGATTCCTTTACTCCTTTCCTCACTCCCTTTCTTTTCTTCCTTTCCTAGATTCCTTTCCTCCTACACTAACTTCCTTTCCTTCATCCTTTACATTCCTCTTTACTGGCCATGGTAAAGACCACATACATCCTACCACATACATTTGAACTCTTCCTTTTCTTTCCTTGATTCCTTTTCTCCTTTCCTAGATTCTCTTTCCTCCTTTCATAGATGCCTTCATTTTATTCCTTTCATCTCTCCCTTTCCTATCCTCCTTTCATAGCTTCCTTCCCTACCTCAATTTCCTCTCCTTCCCCATCTTCCTTTCCTTCCCTACCTCCCTTTCACACCTATCTTCTTTGATCTCCTTTCCTAGCTCCCTTTACTTGCTCCTTTTCCTCCTTTCCTTGTGCCCTTTCTTTTCCCCCTTTCCTAGGATTAACCACAGGTAGTAGAGATGAAAGTAAGAAGGAAAGGAAGTTAAGAAATTAAGCTAGAAAGAAGGAAAAGAAAGGGAGTTAGGAAAGGAGGAAAGTGAGTGAGGAAAGGAATCTAGTAAAGTAAGAGTTCACATGTATGTTGTAGGGATTAACCACAGCCAGGAGAGAGGAAAGGAAGCTAGGAAAGGAAAGGGAGCCCTGAAAGGAAGCTATGTGAGGAAAGAAATGGTAGTGTTCACATGTATGTGGTAGGGTTTAACCATTGTCAGTATATGGTTATAGTATTGGTTTTAGTGACAAGGCTAGATTTAGTCACAGGCTGCTGCGGGGTGCATCTCGGATACGCCGCGAGGCAAATCGACCGCACTCCCAGTCACGTGGTTTGAGCATGACAAAGGTATGACGCGTTGTCAGCTGACTGCAGTAAATTCCCCGACCTCTGCAAACACAGACCAGCAGCTGAAACCCCATCTTCTTTTCCATCTAGACCTCTCTCTCCTAACCGAATAATGGCTAGCCAGTCCCAAGGTATCCAGCAGCTACTGCAAGCTGAAAAACGAGCTGCAGAAAAGGTAGCAGAAGCCCGTAAACGTAAGTTAAAATCTGATATTCAACGGTTTGTGTAAACTAAACTAGCTAGATAGCAGTTAACTATCTGACTTTAGCTTGATTGGCTAACATTTTGCTGGAAGGTAACGGTAACTAGCTAATGGCACAACCAACATTTGATCAATCGATAACTACTCGAATATACCCCAGATAGGAATAAATTCATTGATTGGGTAACGGCAGAATGTGGAGATGGTAAGGCATACAAAGCCTTATTCAATCCAAGCTAACTAGCTAGCATCATCTGATGACTACGTTAGCTACCAGCAGGTAAAACAAAAACAACAAAAACATACTAACTGGCTTATTGTCAAGGTCTCTCTTTTTTTAGCTAATTATTGCCACCTGTAGTAACTGTTAGCTACTGTTATTTCTAGTAAATGTCTATACTCAAGGGTGTCGTGCACATGATGGATGCCAACCAAATTGGCCTACTGCTGTGTTTTTATTTTTTACAATTGGCATTGGCTGGCTGTTCCATATCATACACAACTGAGCTAGTAAGATGTGAAATGTTCCATAGTGGTGGCAATTAAGCGATAGCAATCGGTGTGTAGGGTAACTCACCTATACTGTCCCCTTAGTAAATTATCTTGGGAAAGACACAGATTCGTAGATATCATCTGATCTCACACTTACCATAGGCCTAGCTCTCAAGAACACGGCAAGAGGCCTGTCAGACCTAACGCTTCGATCACACCGACAGCGTCATTGCATTTTGGTATACCGGATCGTGGACTATAGGAAAAGGCGGGGTGAACAGACCCCCATTTTTTTCACGTTTATTTAACCAGGTAGGCCAGTTGAGAACAAGTTCTCATTTACAACTGCGACCTGGCCACGATAAAGCAAAGCAGTGCGACACAAACAACATCGAGTTACACATGGAATAAACAAACATACAGTCAATAACACAATAGAAAAGTCTATAAACTGTGTGCAAATGAGGTAAGATTAGGGAGGTAAGGTGATAAATAGGCCATAGTGATGAAATAATTACAATTTAGCAATTAAACACAGGAGAGATAGATGTGCAAGTTAACCATTAACATCGACAGGGCTGTAGTGGAGCGGGTCGAGAGCTTCAAGTTCCTTGGTGTCCACATCAATAACAAACTATCATGGTCCAAACAAACCAAGACCGTCGTGAAGGCACGACAAAACCTTTTCCCCCTCAGGAGACTGAAAAGATTTGGCATGGGTCCCCAGAAGGCCAGCATCCTGGAGTCGCCTCTTTACTGTTGACATTGAGACTGGTGTTTTGCAGGTACTATGTAATGAAGCTGCCAGTTGAGGACTTGTGAGGTGTCTGTTTGTCAAACTAGACACTAATGTACTTGTCCTCCCACTCTTTCTATTCTGGTTAGAGCCCGTCTGCAATGTTCTGTGAAGGGAGTAGTACACAGCGTTGTATAAGATCTTCAGTTTCTTGGCAATTTCTTGCATGGAATAGCCTTCATTTCTCAGAACAAGAATAGACTGAAGAGTTTCAGAAGCAAGTTCTTTGTTTCTGGCCATTTTGAGCCTGTAATTGAACCCATAAATGCTGATACTCCAGTTCCTCAACTAATCTAAAGAAGGCCAGTTGTATTGCTTTTTTTAATCAGAACAACCGTTTTCAGCTATGCAAAAGGGTTTTCTAATGATCAATTAGCCTTTTAAAATGATAAACTAACACAACGTGCCATTGGAACACAGGAGTGATGGTTGCTGATAATGGGCCTGTGTAGACATTCCATGAAAAAAAACAAAATAACAGCCGTTTCCAGCTACAATAGTAATTTACTACATTAACGTCTACACTGTATTTCTGATTAATTTGGTGTTATTTTAATGGACAAATTTGCTTTTCCAAAAAATAGTTTTCTAAATGTCCCCAAACTTTTGAACGGTGTACATTTTTATTTATCATAATTGTCTGTGATCACACTAAAGAGGGTTTTTATTCTCTCTTACCGCAGAAAACACTTTGTTCGGTCTTTTCTGTTGAGTTGAATTTCAAGAGCTGGATTAAAAACTAGCTCAGTTTATGGTATAAGCTATTTTCACATTAAGTTGACTAAAATGGTGCAGATCTCTGATCCTTAAAGCTTATGTTCACTGCTCCTATGTTTTTGACTCATCCTGCAGTTTATACTTTTTTGTCATTGTCTATAGTTTCTCTTAATGCTAGGGGGTTACGAAACAATGTGAAGCGCAAGGCGTTTTATTTGCTAAACAACTTCGAACAGATTTGATGTATTTTTTTCCCCAAGAGTCTCACTCAATTTCGGCTGATGTCAACTTCTGGAAGTCACATTGGGGCAACGATATTTGTCTTTCTCGTGGCTCTGAACTCTCCACTAGGGTCATTACAATGAAAAATACCTTTGGTGATATTCTACACTTGGATTGTGACCCCTTTGGTCACTATTTGTCTAGTGATCAGTTACAATGACATTATGCTTATTACTGTCAACTTCTACGGGTACAACACCAAACATGAGAATGAAGAGTTCCTTGAATCTTTAGAGAAACAAACTGAATTGGTTTATCTAAATTTCCCAATTTGTTATCGTTGATAGGAGAGGACTTTGATATTACTATAGATAATTCAACTGATAGATGGCCCCCTGGTACTTTTTATGGGAAAGTTTAATCTTACTGATATATGGAGAGAGGTTTCCGGCAGACGGATCATTCACTTGGAGTAACAAAACGGGTTCCACACAGTCCAGAATCGATTTGTCTTCTGTCGAAATGGATTGATGGTGAGTGTTTTGCTACACATATTTGTACTACTCCCCTCACAGACCATAGGGACATTTTATATTGATGTCAAAATATTTACCCCTGATACTACACTTGGTAGAGCATCCTACTGGAAGCTAAATAGCTTCTTATTAAATAATGATATAGTTAAGTTTGAGGTTAAAGATCTGCTCTCACACTTTTGGGAAAGAGCTTGTGGTGAGATCTTGCAAGAACTGGGAGATCTTTAAATTTGAAATGGCCAAATACCTTAGCAAGATTACTACCATATTTTCTAAGACCAGAAGAGCTGAGAAGGGAAAAGGTGATCGTTTAACTTCCCTTTTCTCAGAGGTCCCCAGCCAGCCTGTCGGGGAGAGGACATGGAACTGAGTTACAAAATAAACTGGATTTTATTTATATATTAAAAGCAGAAGAAGACTTTTATTAGATCTAGGGAAAAATGGCTTGTGGGAGAACAGAATTCATCCTATTTCTTTAGACTTGAGAAATGCCACTCTACAAATAACACTATCCATAATTTAAGCATTTATTACAGATGACCAAAAATTAATCGTTAACTACTGTACCAATTTTTACTGAAAATTGTATAGCTCTATGTACTGTAAGGAATCCAGATGTTTTTTGTCGACCTGAATAATGTTAACTCTAAGTGATATAGAATCTAAACTGTGAGATTAACCCATCATAGTTGAAGAGATTATAGAGTCTATCAAACATCTAAAGAACAATAAATCACCAGGTGTTGATGGAATTACGGCAGAATTGTACAACTTATTTTCTGAACAAGTAGCTCCCTTCCTACTTGAAGTCTTTTTAGAGTGTTAAAACAATGTTCTCCCTCCTACAATGAATCAGGGGTTAATAACACCGGTACCTAAGCCTAAAAAATAACTGCTGCTCATCGATAGCTGGTGTCCAATTTGTCTTTAGGTATTATTAAAATATTACATTTACTACTTGCAAAAATACTTCAAGAACTCCTGGATGCAATCATTGAAATACACTCTGGCTTTATGAGGAACAGACATTTCTAACAATAGCAGACTAGTATTACACATAATTGACTACACTAGCCTTAAACAACCTCTTGTAACTACCCATCCCAGATCCGGGGGCGTAATCATCAACTGACACTAATTAGCATAATGCAACAGACAAATATTACTAGAAAATATTAATATTCATGAAATCACAAGTGAAATATATTGAAACACATCTTAGTCTTTTCTTAATCACCCTGTCTTCTCAGATTTTGAAAATGTGCTTTACAGCCAAAGCAAGACAAGCATTTGTGTAAATGTATCAATAGCATAGCTTTATGCCTAGCTAGCAGCAGGCAACCTGGTCACAAATCAGAAAAGCAATCAAATTAAATCGTTTACCTTTGAGCTTTGGATGTTTTCACTCAAGACTCCCAGTTAGATAGCAAATGTTCCTTTTTTCCAAAAATATTATTTTAGTTCTTCACATTTGGCTGAGAAAACGACCGGAAATTGCGGTCACGACAACGCCGAAAAATATTCCAAATTAGCTCCATAATATCCACAGAAACATGGCAAACGTTGTTTATAATCAATCCTCAAGGTGTTTTTCAAATATCTATTCGATAATATATCAACCGGGACAGATGGCTTCTTAGTAGGAAAAAGAGAAACAATGACCGCATTTGTCCCTTGTGCACAAAACACTCTGAGAGACTCCAGCTGACCACTGACGCAATGTTGACGTTCAGGCAAATTTTTCAAAATAAAAGCCTGAAACTATGTATTGTAACACTAGACACATTAGGGAAGCCATAGAAAAAGGAATCTGGTTGATATCTCATTCTTTGCTCAATAAGGACGCATGGGAACACACAGGTTTCTAAATAAGAGTCACTTCCTGATTGGATTTTTCTCAGGCTTTCGCCTGCAATATCAGTTCTGTTATACTCAGACAATATTTTTACAGTTTTGGAAACTTTAGAGTGTTTTCTATCCTAAGCTGTCAATTATATGCATATTCTAGCATCTTGTCCTGACAAAATAGCCCGTTTACTTGATTCAAGAGGTTATTAATAACTGAGCATAGCTTCATATTTTATAAAGCATTTGACAGTGGAGCATTTAGTTTCTCTTCCACTCCCTTGAGAAATGTGGCTTTGGGGATTTTTCTTCTGTAAGGGTAAGACTCTATAGTCTATACGAATGGTAAACGCTCTATCAAACTGAAACATGGCACCTTGCCTAGATTTAATTTTTTAATAGAGGAATTAGGCAAGGTTGTTCTCTCACCGCATCTATTTTTATGAATCACCCAACTTCTTACAAATGCTTAGTAATAATCCTGTACACGGTATTTCCATAGCTGGTAAAGAAATTATTATAAGCCTGTTGGCTGACGATGTTTTACTTATTTATTTTTGTATTTATTTTTTCTGAAAGACCCTAGTCAGATTACTGTATCGATCAATGTGATAGACCAGATGCTTTGGAAAAGGATTCTATGTTTTAACATGAATAAATGTGAACTCATGGCTGTCAAGGATTGTGACACCCTCATTTTATGGTATTCCAGTGAAAGAAGAACATATATTTAGGCATAACCCATTACTAAGGATCAGAAGTCTAGAGGCTTACTAAATTTTAAACCTCAAATAAAAAAACAGAAGCTAAATCAATGGCTACAGAGGGACCTACCTTCAGCCTTGGTTATTAGGGCTCTTCCTTTTAAGGATATCTCTAGAGAGCGGCATGTTAGTCTTTTATATCTTGAAGGTAAAATAAGCAAAGAGCGAGACCAGATGCTTTTCAACTTTCTGGGACTTTATTCCCCATGTCTTTACTTTTGGTGGCCTTCATGTTGGTTTGCAATTTTAATATTGACAAAGTTTCAGGAAAACTCTGCTTTTCATCAGCAGGTGTTCTTGTTATGGTCCTTAATTTTTAAGCATAATTTTCTCCACACAGATATTATAAAGAGAAATGTCCCTTTTTCAGGACCGACAGATAATTAGTAAAATTCCAAATAACTCCACAGATCTTCATTGTAAAGGCTTTTAAACACTGTTTCCCATGCTTGTTCAATGAACCATAAACAGTTAATGAACATGCACCTGTGGAACGGTTGTAAAGACACAAACAGCTTACAGATCTAAGGCAATTAAGGTCACAGTTATGAAAACTTAGGACACTGAAGAGGCCTTTCTAAAAAGAAGCCCAGGGTCCCTGCTCATCTGTGTGAACATGCCTTACACGGAACCCAAACTGGCTGCGCGCGTGCATAAATGTATTTTGTCCCCCTACACCAAACACGATCACGACACGCAGGTTAAAATATTAAAACAAACTCTGAACCAATGACATTCATTTGGGGACAGGTTGAAAAGCATTAAATATTTATGGCAATTTAGCTAGTTAGCTTGCACTTGCTAGCTAATTTGTCCTATTTAGCTAGCATGCTGTTGCTAGTTAATTTGTCCTGGTATATAAACATTAGATTGTTATTTTACCTGAAATGCACAAGGTCCTCTACTCCGACAATTAATCCACATTAAAACAGTCAACCGAATTGTTTCTAGTCATCTCTCCTCCTCCCAGGCTTTTTCATCTTTGAACTTATATGGTGATTGGCATCTAAACTTTCATAGTATTACCACGACAACCGGGGAAACAGTTCGTCTTTCAATCACCCACGTGGTTATAACCAATGAACAGATGGTACATGGGTGCCTGCTTCTATAAACCAATGAGGAGATGGGAGAGGCAGGACTTGCAGTGCGATCTGCGTCAGAAATAGAAAGGACTTCTATTTTAGCCCTTGGCAATGCAGACGCGCACAGTAATTGAGTAACAGATTTCAAAAATGATTTTGCAACGCTCGCACCAGCAAGCGGTGTAGTCAGGGTATTAGGCATGCTGCAAGGAGGCACGAGGACTGCAGATGTGGCCAGGGCAATAAATTGCCATGTCTGTACTGTGAGACACCTAAGACGGTGCTACAGGGAGACAGGACGGACAGCTGATCGTTCTCGCAGTGGCAGACCACGTAACAACCCCTGCATCCGAACATCACACCTGTGGGACAGGTACAGGATGGCAACAACTGCCCGAGTTACACCAGGAACGCACAATCCCTCCATCAGTGCTCAGACTGTCCACAATAGGCTGAGAGAGGCTGGATTGAGTTCTTGTAGGCCTGTTGTAATGCAGGTCCTCACCGGCAACAACGTTGCCTATGGGCACAAACCCACCGTCTTTAGACCAGACAGGACTAGCAAAAATTGCTCTTCACTGACGAGTCGCGGTTTTGTCTCACCAGGGGTGATGGTCAGATATGCGTTTATCGTCGAAGGAATGAGGCCTGTACTCTGGAGTGGGATCAATTTGGAGATGGAGGGTCCATCATGGTCTGGGGTGGTGTGTCACAACATCATC
The DNA here is from genome assembly GCF_018296145.1 of Oncorhynchus tshawytscha. NCBI lineage: Eukaryota > Metazoa > Chordata > Actinopteri > Salmoniformes > Salmonidae > Oncorhynchus > Oncorhynchus tshawytscha. Next base: position 6,569,405 of record NC_056461.1, on the reverse strand, counting down.
GCACTGAGCTTGTTGCCATTGCAGGAAATCTCAATGCTGTGCGTTACAGGGAAGACCTCCTCCTCCCTCATTTGGTACCGTACCTGCAGGCTCATCCTAACATGACCCTCCAGCATGACAATGCCACCAGCCAGCCTCGTTCTGTGCGTGATTTCCTGCAAGACAGGAATGTCAGTGTTCTGCCATGGCCAGCGAGGAGCCAGGATCTCAATCCCGTTGAGCACGTCTGGGACCTGTTAGTTTGGAGGGTGAGGGCTAGGGCCCCCCACCCCAGAAATCTCTGGGAACTTGCAGGTGCCTTGGTGGAAGAGTGGGGTAACGTCTCACAGCAAGAACTGGCAAATCGGGTACAGTGCATGAGGAGATGCACTGCAGTACCTAATGCAGCTGGTGGCCACATTAGATACTGACTTTTGATTTTGATCCCCCCTTTTGTTCAGGGACACATTATTCCATTTATGTTAGTCACATGTCTGTGGAACTTGTTTATGTTCATACAAATATTTACACATGTTAAGTTTGCTGAAAATAAACGCAGTTGACAGTGAGAGGACGTTTCTTTTTTTGCTGAGTTTATATGGAATACACTGGACATGTTTAAGTACTTTGTTTTTAGAATATTGGTGTCTTTTACTTAATTATAAGTAATTCTTATTATTTTACAAGATCCCAAAGATCTTGCAATTGATTTGGATGCCATTCCCTCAGGTGTTGCTTTATTGTTCAGGAACGTGTCAAGACCTGATCCGTAGAACATTAACCCTGTTGACTCATCAGATTTGTATTTTATTTTAGTCCAATCAACAGAGCTATACTAGCCTCATTTCAGCAGGATGTTGTATTTATACCTTATGTCATGCCTTATTGGAATGGTTTTATTGATATCTGTTGGGGGGGAATTGGATATTGCCACACACATACCTACTTAACAAAATTAAGGAAGTTTCTTTTTAAAGTTATTCATAAATATTATCCTGCCAACCACTATATGAAGTAGTAAAAATAACATGAATTCAAATTGTACCTTTGTAATGACCACCCAGAAAAAGTGTTGTATCTTTTTTTATTTTTGTACAATGTAAGGAATCTGTGGCTAGACATCAGTAGATTTATAATTGAACACATTTATAAAGATTTTACATTATTATGGAGAGAGGTGCTGCTTGGATTTAAAAATGACTTATGATAGAAATTAAGTTGGAACAATTTGATGTAATTTCACTATTCTTTAGGCCAAATGTCATATTCACAAATATAAATGTACAAACCGAACACATTTTATTACCTTGCAAAAAGAAATCAAACTATTTTAAGAAAAATAATAAATTCTATGTGTGTATGGTGTAATGTGATATTTTACCCCCTAGTCCAAATGTCCTTTGTATATTTTATATATTGTGTTTTCCATGTACTTGTTGTATTGATTTGTTGTTAATAAGAAAAAGATGCCAAAAGTTCCCGGATGTTGTACTACATTCGCCAAAATACGAAGTGTACAAGCAGTGGACACTTTCTGTGCTTTTAGGGTCCTTAATGCAGAAAATGGGCATGGCTTCGCATTATTTTCAGATTTGAAAAAAAATGGCGGAAAATATGCAGCCGATGTCCGAGAGCGGATACCAATTCATTGCTTTAACTAATTATGACAAATGTTGCGCAATGTAATGACTTTTCTAATAAGTTACCTTACACATTGTGTTGGCTGACAATTTGTTAGCTACGCTATCCGTACGAACCACATAGCATATCATTACAAGCAGTATGTGGCGGTAGGTTAGCTCGCTACCTAACGTTATTTGGCTACTATTACACATTTGCCAGTATATGAACTGTATGCGATCTAACTACCCAACGTTTGACTTGATAATTCATGTCGTTCTTAGTTTAGCAAAGTTGTTGTGTTCTCAATGGACATTTGGGTGCTTTCGTAAATTCGCTCTGGCTATCTGCTCTGATGTCAAAGCAGTCTTGTCTGACTGTACCAGAGCGCAGAATAACTGAATTTACAAACTCTCAACACCCGCTGAATGTGGCCAGTGTCGGCAAAAAAATGAGTAATTAAATTGTTGCCAGCAGCACAGTTAGTCACCAACCCTCTGGATAACATAACAGCTTAACCAGCTCTGCTAGGGCGAGTAAAATGGTCAGTGAGGTGTTCTCTCATTTGTGCCTGGAAGTAGTTGGGACAGAACGCTCGAATCAACCCTACTCCTCAGCCAGAGCATCCAGTGTGCGCTCTGAGGGTGAAACGCCTTAAATTTGCAAACGGCCAATCTGACAATGCTCTGAATTTATAAACACCCAGAGCGCACTCTGGCACACGCAAAGTTGTAAAATGTCTAGCTAGTCATTAGTTAGATATTGCATAGCAACAGCATCAACTTCCGGTAGACAGGCGAAGCGTTTTGTATGCTCAACTGAAAGGACAGTTTGTTTACAGTATACTAACATGAACTTGTAGTATGGGTATTCGACCACAGTTTTAGGTCTCATTTCCCACTTCTTCTGTTGCCAGGAAGCACACAACCAACTGCATAGTTATGGTTGACTTAATGGGACTGGCAATTCAGTGTCTGCTCCAATGCATTTGACTTACTAAGACTAAGTGCAGATTTGTTTGTGTTTGTCAGGTAAGAACCGTCGGCTGAAGCAGGCCAAGGAGGAAGCCCAGGCAGAGATTGAGCAGTACCGTATGCAGAGGGAGAAGGAGTTTAAGACCAAGGAGGCTGCGGTGAGTCACTGGAGAGACTGTTTGAATTGGCAAAGGAGAAACAAGGCATATGCTTTCCTAGTCAAGGAGAGGTAGTTGGTAACGATCAGAGTGAGGGGAAGTAGCAGATAAGCGAATTGTTTTTGCTACTTTATTAACCAGAGTTACGGAGAAAGGGGGCGGAGGCACAGAGTGAGCAGCTGTGGCTACTAGGGAGCAGGGGAAGAGGTTTGAATGTGTAAGATGCAGGAGGTTCAGATCACCGGAGCCGGCACGGAGGAAGAGGGAAAGCAACCAACCAATTAATTAACTTTTGCTAATAGACAAACTTCTTGCAAGTTATTTATCATCCCATGTGATTACATAATACCTGCCTTGACTGGTATTTTCGTTCTCATTTTCCATTGATTAGAAATCTCCTGACTTGCTTGCTACACAAGCATAGCAGCCATGCAATTCTCTGTGGGAAGAGCCAGGATCAGAGCACATGACCTTTTGCAACTTCTTCCAATTCATTAATATTGTGTAGCATCATGCAGCCCATATGTTTTGATTTCTAAAACATTGTTCAATCACAACTAAAGTTACCAATTAACTCTGATTTAAGTGTAAGACTATAAGACCTGTTTCAAATTTATTTAAAAAAAAAAAAATGTGATCGTATATATTAAATGGATGCATAGAAGCCTGGAGATGCTAAAAGTGTGGAAGTTTATGGTCAATTAACATTATACTGGCAGTCATTTGCCTGAGTTACCTGTTGACTTTCATGACCGCCACAGCCCTACTTTGTACTCACTGTATGTTTGTGAAGTGGTTTGTCTTGTAAGGTGGCCTTAATCACTCTCATTCCTCCATTAGGCTCTTGGATCTCATGGTAACTCTGCTGTGGAGGTGGACAAAGAGACGGTGGGCAAGATGGGCAGCATCCAGACTAGCTACCAGCGGAACCGCGAAGGGGTGCTGGGCAATCTGCTGAAGATGGTGTGTGACATCAAGCCAGAGATCCATGCCAATTACCGTTTTGCTGGTTAGGACACCCCCCCATCCCTTAAACTAAGGAAGCAGTGACACCCTCCCATTGCACTGCCATCAGTTTACATGCTTCATTGATACATGCTTCATTGATACATCTGCTACACCCATGGAGCAAACTCCTTTCTCTGCCAGCTCACGGGAATGCTCTATTCATAAGTCTAATTTCTCCAGAAATTGAATCATCAGATGGGTATAAGATTCACATAGGTAGGCTATACATTTATCTAGTCAAATATAAAGCATAGTGACTCAATTGATTAATCGAAACAGGCAGAGGTTATTTTGGTCTGATGCAGTGCAATGTCTCTGTGGGTTCTGTCTTATTGGCGTCCTGTATCAATGTCTTTCTCTGATGGTTAGTGTGTATGTGTCGCAGTGTGATATTTATTTATATGGACTTATTTGTGGAGACCAATAAAGTACTTATTCCAATTAATAGAATTTTAGCCCAAAAATAATCTTTTTTGAAATTCAATCTGTTTTGTTTTAAATGTTTTCCTGCTATGAAAATAAGGTTGTGTGTGTAGTGGACATTCTTGTGTTTAGACATCGTGACATTATGAAACTTTAATAAAGTGTTCTGGTGACTTTCATCTCAATTGCTAAAATGTCCATATGTGGTTTTCTTAATTTATACTCAACAAAAATATAAACGCAACAATTTCAACAAACAAATTCTCTAAAATGACGAAATGAACATTCAATTCTCAGGCAATAGCTCTGATTCATTCCTGCAGTCAGCATGCCAATTGTATGCTTGCCAACTTGTGACAACTGCAGATTTTAGTGGCCTTTTGTACCCAGCACAAGGTGCACCTGTGTAATGATTATGCTGTTTCAGCTTCATATGCCACCTGTCAGGTGGATGGATTATCTTGGCAAGGAGATGCTCACTACTGGATGTAAACAGATTCTATTTGTGCACACCATTTGAGAGAAATAATCTTTTTGTGCATATGGCACATTTCTGGGATCTGTTATTTCATGGAAAAGAAAATGCTGCTGATGCTCCCAAGTGGTAACGTTTCCACTCCTAGGTCTTCATCTTATTTCAGCTCATGAAACATGGGACCAACACTTTCCATGTTGTATTTATATTTTTGTTCATTATATTTCCCCAGGCTACCTTACGGGCTATTTGTTTCCTAGGTTACAGCTAATGTAGAGTTAGCTAAAGGTAGTGAGATTTCTCCCTCCAAGTTCCTTGTTGTGTAACCAGCCAGAGGGGTCGCCTATGAAGCTTGTTTGAGGCGTTAGCGAGGTCATTTTCGTCAACTCGGGATAGCTGGTAATAGGAAAGTGATTCACCTTTTAGCCAGGTAAATTTCATAACTAACCTGCTCCACCTGGTCAGTGTTATCCAGAATCCTTTGGACATCCTTACCTTAATCCTTAACCATTTGAAATGTCAACTTCAATCAGGTATTGACCAACTCCACTTACCTTGAATTAAATGACTGAGCCACAAGTTTGACTATTCCCTGCCTCTTGCAAAGATTTTCTTAATCCCCTTCATTTGAGGACTACAGATTTAAACAATCAAATTATTTTTTGGTAAATAGTGACAGAATGCATCTTAAACTTCACGCAATGTAACACTTGTATGATTTAATTTTAAAAATCTATAGGATAGAGAAATGTGCTTGTGCAAAGGCAGCATTAACGATAAAATAAAGACAGCACTTGTAAAAGCCTTTTTCACACCATAGCCTCATTTAACTTGAAAAAGCTAAAAATGTTTATTTTGGCACAAATTAAAATGTGGTGCTTCATCGCCCATGGATTGATGTTTCACCATTGTCTCAATGAAAATGCCCTGGCTTTCGACTAGCCACGTGACATGCACGTGCAGTTACAAACCTGGTAGAGTTAGCGGCAGGTGGATTAGCAATATCAACCGTCGTAGTACGAAGGAAGCCTGAGCTGGAATCTGAAGCTGGTTAGCTTTAGAAAACCCTGAGATCTAGCTGAAACCCTAGATCTAGCTTGCTTCGTACGATACCCCTCTGATTGCTGTGTTCACTGAAACAGAATGGTGAATGCAGTGATAAGGCTGCTTCCTCCAGGCTATTGTTCAGCAGCCCAATACTGGAACGGACCAAAGAAAGCAGAACACCTGCAGCCATGTCTGTGACTTCTTATAGATAACACAATGTTATGTACATCTAGGCAAACTCAATATCTGCCCCTGCTGAGGTTGTCACTGTTGTTCTCAACTATTCAAGTACCCAAATTGTTCCTCCAGAGGTCACTACAACTTGCCTGACGACTCAAACTAAATTCTTCTACTGCTCTGTTTGTTACATATGTCAGTGAGACTGCCATTATTTAAGTCATTTGTGGTGATGTCAAAAAGGGGGGTGTTGTACAAAACAAATTCATCAGTGATTGGATCATCTCTAATCAATCAGAGTATCAAAGCCAATGACACATTTTTAAAACTCTACTCTGCTTTGTGTTCTGGACAAAAACATTGGTTTCAGGGACCAATCAGAACGGTTAGAATGTGTTTGCATTCTTGGGGAGGTACTCCGATCCAGACTCAAACGCGGAGAAGAATCTATAATGTCTGTGGTTGTGGCGTAGCGTTTGGCCCAATATGTAGTTCTAACAAAGACAGTACAGGATGAAGACAGGCAGAAATCAAGTAAAAATTGAATCAAAGAAACTGCTTCAATAGAAATCTCCAATAATGCTTGTAGGTGATGTCATGGCAGAGTTGGCTAGCTAAGCCACAGAGACGTCATCGGGGTCGATGCATATGCGTTTTGCTGGATGTTTAGCCTGCATTTTTCATACTTGACGCACATGTGTTTCGCTTTACAACTAGCTAAACCCTAGATAATTGGAGTCTCTGTGTACTTCCATTTGTACCACTGCACGATATTTTAAAGGCTTAATTTTAGGGGCTTAATCTGTGTCTGGGAAACTGGCCCTTAATGAGCAAGTACCCCAGACACCAGTCGTAGGGTCAATACAGCAGGGGCGGCAGGGTAGCCTAGTGGTTAGAGCATTGGACTAGTAACTGAAAGGTTGCAAGTTCAAATCCCCAAGCTGACAAGGTACAAAATCTGTTGTTCTGCCCCTGAACAGGCAGTTAACCTACTGTTCCTAGGCTGTCATTGAAAATAAGAATGTTCTTAACTGACTTGCCTAGTAAAATTTAAAAAATAAAATACCAAGTGCATTTGACTGCTTGGCATATTGTTTACAACTGACATATAGTACATGTAGTCTAATCCTTTTCATATTGTTTAACCAGTAATTTATGTAACCAAATGTATAGTCTAATCCCTTTCTGTAGTGAGTGTTTTGTACTTGTGATTTAATCTAATTCTGTTCTTTACATGGTTACATGGTTACTGACAAAAGCTAGATAAAGGTAAAAAATTACTGCTGGCTGTAGTGATGATGAAATGCGATCAATTACCTACAGTAAGAATATTTGTGGACGGTTACAATTCCATGTTGCACAATCACAAATAATGAGGAAAGTACAAGGTTCCATGTCTGACATTTAACGTTTCATAGAAGAAAAAAACAGAAGGTGTCAGATAGCAAACTGTCAGTGCATAAATATGTACCTCCCTGACTTTACTCGTTGATTTACGTCTACAATCGGTTTATCACTAAAACGCGCACATTTACTTCTCAATCCCAGGCCTGATCTGTCTGCTTGGTCACCCTGAGTGGGTGTACAATGCAAACGAATAGCAACCCAACGATTGTAAATTCGTATCTCTTTCTGGACAACTTAAGCTTTTTAGCTAATTAGCAGATTTTCAACCACTTACCTACTTTGCAACTACGTATTATGTTAGCTAACCCTTCCCCTAACGTTAGCCAGACAGCTAGAATTTGTAATTTATTACATGTTTTGCAAATTCGTAACATATTATGTTAAGCAAATTCGAAAATATTGTACGTTTAGAAAATTGGTAATATAATCATACGAAATTATTGATGGACTTCTACAAATTAATACATGCCATATGAAAGGTAACATATCAGACTAAATGAGGTGTCTCAGATTTACATACAGAATAATACGAAATACTCTGAGACCAGGTTGCCATCCAACCCAGCCAGTGAAGAGACCACCACGAAAATACATACATTTTCTGAGAATATCTGTGAATAAAAAATTACATTCGGTGGTATTTTGAGGGCAACAGTAAATGTAAAATACACACAGGGATGTTATAAGGCGTTATGTAGGCTTACGGGCTGCCATGTGGCGGCGGAAGTGCCCACCCTGAACGGGTCGCCTGATGAGCTACTACATGAAAACATCCGTGCTACGTCAACATTTTCCTGCATTGTCAAATGTCAGGCTTGCTGTGCTTTCGGCGTTTTGCCAGTAGAATAAACGGGAGTCTGAAAGTTCATTTGAAAGCTCATAGTTAATGATTAGGTTGTGAGTTATCTTGGCCCAAGAAAATCACGCTAGAACCACAGCGTTTCTAAACGTACTGTACTGTCGACGTTGCTGCCACCGTGTTATCTATATTGTGAGGTAAGCGTGTGCGTGCTCTCCTAGACTAAGTTAAACTGTATCGTTCTTTTGGACTTGTTTGACCTCTAGCTACTAGATAAGCTAGTTGGCTAGCAAGTACCGCGACTATCTAGTTCATTAGTTAGCAAAGTCGTTTTTTGTTATTATGCAACTTGAGCCATCTCACAATTTCAAACAAATGTGCATATGTTCGAGATCCCATTTTTATTTTTATATATATACATATACTTTTTTTAAAAAGACAACCCCATACAGCTAGTTAGCTGCCAACAAAATAGATTTCTAGCGTTTGACTATAATTCTACTATTCAGACGGTCAGTTATTGTCGAGAAACACTTGGCTTTTGTATTTGCTACAGTACACAAAATTCTACTTTGTTGCCAAAGACTCATTGATCTTAGTCTCTCTCCACTACCTCAAGGTTTTACTTTGCTCTTTTGCATCGTACTCTCATATTGCGAAACAAGTAAGCTATCAATATCTATCACATTGTCATGCACATTAACTTGTCATAAAGCACAAACATGCAATATTACCTATTCCAATGTCATACCTATTCCACAACTAGAAATTAAGCTACAAATTATGCAAAATAATAGTTTTTTTCAAGCTATTTCAATTGCAGCCTTTTCAGAGCGTGTTGAGCTTTGATGATGATGCTAAAACAGAACCAATTGTACCTCGGTCCTTTTATACTCTTTTCACAGCCAAGTACAGCTTAGAACATATTACCTGTCACAGTTATCCCCTTTATAACAGATTTTTAAAAAGTGAGCCTCTAAAGCCAGAAAGTTCCATGACCTGGTGGTCATTATTTATGTCGATCCAAAAGTGCATTAAAAAAATGGTAGAGGCTGGTCAACCACAAGAAATGTATGGAACTTTTGTCTTTCAAATGGTCGGTGCTCACTGATCTTATTGTGGGAAGTCTGCTATTGAGTGGCACTCAACAACCACGGCAAACTCTGCCACGACTCTGCCAAGACTTGAACCCCAATGCACAAAAATCTATGTGACTTAGATGCTGTTTTAAAGATCTGCTTTACCCATATTTTGGATTTCGCTTTCAGTTCAACTGCTCGGGGAATAACAGGGTCACTCATAGTTAACTGACTTTGTTATATTTTCATTTACTCTCAGATATGTGAATGGGAGGAATGTTTATGAGTGGGTCTGAGTGAAACAGTGCCCAATTGTCTTTATGTATCAGGAGGACAGTGACTGTATCCAATGGGCCAGGCTGTCCTTCAGCTATGCTGCTATAGTTGGCCCTCCTTCCCTTTGGCATCACTCCTACATGACTGAACCTTGTTTGCCTGGTAAGGGTTTTCATTCTCAACAACCGGTTTACTTTACAGACAGACTTATACTTCGGCTAGTTGATGATGGAGGCAGCAGGGACCAAGTGTATTTGAATACAACTTGTCTGACCTCTGCCAAGCTTAACTGACCACTTTAAAAATTGAAGTGGATTGTTAGTAATTGTTTTTTGATCTTTGTTATTGATTGAAATGTTGTCATAGTTACAGTAGAGAAAATCAATCCCCTCCTGGATCAAGATCCCTGCAGCCTAAATAAAAAATTTTACACTTGAAAAGTAATAGCGCCCCTTGTGTCCACTGCCAGTAATACAGTATACCACGGGATGCTACAGGAACAGTATGCAAATCTGGTGACCGCCCATTCCTAGTCACATACAACATTCCATGAATGGAAAGCAGTGTATTGATAACACAGACATGACAGGTAAAATAAAACGAGGCTTAAACAACATCTGTAAATCAAAGATGGATTGATGAGAGCGTGATCTGAATCTAATGGTGAAATTCAAGTTTGAAGTTTGAATTGAAAACCTTTTGGTTATTGTACCTCAACCGGTAATGTTCTGTACCATCTTGTTTTAAAAGGTGGAAAGTAGGCTGACTTTGCCATTGTACACTCTTAGCTAGCCTGTGTACCCTTTATTGTACTGTATTTGCATCAGGTAGTGGGTCTTGTGCATTCATTAGGAATGTTTTAAAGTCTGGCAATTATGTAGCAAATTAGGTCGGTGGTGTACTTTTAAATGTGAATGGATTAGGCTTAGGTCTATATGATCATGTGAGGCCAGTTAGGGTCATTGATGGTGATATGGTACAGTATTTATTTAGATAAGACTGATTAATTGCACACTTTCAAATTGCAGGTCAAGGGTTATCTTTACTGTCCACTGAAGTGATTAGTGAGTTAGGCAGACCTTTCCAAATGGCATGTTGCCACATTGACAGACGCAGGCACAGAATGGTTTTGAACATTGTCTTCTCTACTCAGCTTGTCTTTGTTCCATCAAGGTACTGAACTTGAGGATGCAGCTTTTACTAAAGGCAAGAGCTGAAGAAAGTTAATCTCGCTCTCTGAACAAAGCTACAGTACACAAACACACACACACACAAACAGTTGAGTAAATAGTAGGCTTCACTGAGTAATCATCACCTCTGACCTCTAATCACAATGTTTGAGTTGCACAATCATGGAATGTTTTGTTGGTCAGTGGTTGTTGATGCTATTTTCCGTTCCGTAATTTACTGAATATTTCATCATTGCTTCAGTCACTTTAATCGTTGGTGATGATTATTATGAGTATGTTTTATCAGCGCCTTTGGCTTTCATATAATAGGCCTACATCGGCCTTGACTTGACATGCACTTTTACGTCATGTTCCACAAAGCTGGAGGTCGGACTGTTCTATCACAGTCACACTAACTCCTTTTAGACTAAAGGTGCAAGTACATTACATGTACAGTGCCTTCAGAAACAATTTGGCTGCAGGTAGCCTAGTGGTTAGAGTGTAGAGGCAGCAGGTAGCTTGGTGGTTAGAGCGTTGGACTAGTAAGCGAAAGGTTGCAAGATCAAATCTCCGAGCTGACAAGGTAAAAATCTGTCATTCTGCCCCTGAACATGGCAGTTAACCCACTAGTCCTAGGGCGTCTTTGAAAATAAGAATTTATTCTTAACTGACTTGCCTTGTTAAATAAAGGTAAAATAGAAAAACGTACTTTTCCCCCGTTTTGTTGTTACATTGCTTAAAGTTGAGGTGTTGTGTTACTGATCTACACACAATACCCCATATTGTCAGGAGTTCAGGAGTAAAACATTTGGTTAACAAATCCCATAAGTTGCATGGACTCATTCGGTGTTCAATAATAGTGGTTAATGTGATTTTTGAACGATACCCCATCTGTCCCACATACAATTATCTGTAAGGCCCCGCAATCGAGTAGTGAATTTCTAGCACAGATTCAACCACAAAGACCATGGAGGTTTTTCCAATGCCTCGCATTTTTCTTCCACTTTGACATTACAGAGTATTTAATGTAGATCGTTGACCAAAAATTTCAATTAAATACATTTTATTCCCACTTTGTAAAACAACAAAATGTGGAAAAAGTCCAGGGCTGTGTATACTTTCTAAAGGCGTCTTCGCTGTATCCATTTTCCTTTATCTTTGTCTCCGATTGGTCGCCATAAAGTCTAATGATTAACAATTCCCTGTACATGGACCCAAGCACAGGAAATGGCATCATTAGTTGTGTTCCATGCATCAGCATTCAGTTTATGATCAATTCTTTTGATCAGGAAAGTGTTCTTGTGTTACTGTATCGGCTAGCTTATGTGGGTTTTACCAAACACGGATGAACACAGCCTACACTGTTTGGTCCTGACTGTTTGTCTGGTCAAAGGACAGTTTTATGAAGTATAAAAGACTGTCTGAGCAGCAAACAAATAAGTGAGTGGACATCCCATTATTTCGTCAGCTAATGTTATGTTTTGTCCAGCACTTGTAGGGTATGCTTTGGATGTGTTTAAAGTATTTGCTTTTGAAATGTCTCTTTTCCTCATTGGGGGGGGGGGTGCAAACCCATGTGATTGGCTGGATCAGAGGAAATGAGAGGCAGATGAACAGTCACATGAGGAGGGCAGTCATGAGAGAGAGCAGCTTATTGCACAACACGCAGTCACTTTCCCAGACTCAAGCAGGAGAGCACACACAGGATCAGACTACACACCTGTACGCATTGATAGGTTGCATGAACACACACTTATTGACAAGTATCTTGTCATTGATTTGGCTGTAACAGAGACATTTGGGTAAGTTGTAATGTGGTGAGACATTTGGGTAAGTTTTATAATCTCACCCAATTTTATCTGGAATGAAACTATTTCATATAAATGGTCGAATCAAGAATGTTTAGGCTACCGTTTAATGATATACATGTTCCTTGTTATGAAATGTATTTCAGCTGTTTTACTTCTGCAGTCTGACTGTTCTGGGGGGAAAAGCATGGACTCTGTTAATTATATGTTTCCTGTTTTTATGTATAGCTCAACCCGAGGAGGCGAATATATGCGGGGTTTAGGCTTTTGTCCACAGTACTTTGAGAGCAGTCGTTTCTAATGTGAGTCACATCTATATGGTGATCACCGTTGTTTTTTTATTGAAGGGGCTAGATCAGCTTTAATTTTGCAGATAGATGCTGGGTTCTATCAATGTCATTTTTGGCATAATTTCCAATCCCCCAAAAATATTTTTGTAACATTTATATATTTTTTATTTATTTTACCTAACCCTCCCCTCCCCCAATTGGAGTAATCCAAGGACAACTATACTTAGGCATCTACTTCCAGCTTATACATACTAAATCCATTTTACGGACACGGTACATTTTATATTGGTTCACTTAATTTTTTTTCATCCTTCAGCCACCCTCAACCCCTAAAAACGATCCAGTCTTGACTTATTTCTGCTGTGCTGTTTCACAAAAGTTCTGAACCTTTCTATTCTCAAATTTCCACAGATTCTAAATGAAAGATGAACACCTTTACTAAAAGCACTATTATATTATTGATCGACTAACCATGGCTTTTCAAGTCACCCAGCAGTGCTATTTGCAAAGATAGATTTAAGTAAATGTTATGATTTTTTTCTTCTTCAGCCATTCCTGAACCTGCAACCAAAAACAAGCTACATATGGGCAGTACCAAAACACATGATCTAATGATTCTCTTTGCAGCAAAATCTTCAGAGCTGGGATGGTGGTATCCCCCATATAAACTCAGCAAAAAAGAAACGTCCTCTCACTGTCAACTGCGTTTATGTTCAGCAAACTTAACATGTGTAAATGTTTGTATGAACATAAGATTCAACAACTGAGACATAAACTGAACAAGTTCCACAGACATGTGACAAACATAAATGGAATAATGTGTCTCTTAACAAAGGGGGGGTCAAAATCAAAAGTAACAGTCACTTTCAGGTGTGGCCACCAGCTGCATTAAGAACTGCAGTGCATCTCCTCCTCATGGACTGCACCAGATTTGCCAGTTTTTGCTGTGAGATGTTACCCGACTCTTCCACCAAGGCACCTGCAAGTTCCCGGATGTGCTCAATGGGGTTGAGATCCTGGCTTTTCGCTGGCCATGGCAGAACACTGACATTCCTGTCTTGCAGGAAATCATGCACAGAACGAGCAGTATGGCTGGTGGCATTGTCATGCTGGAGGCTCATGTCAGGATGAGCCTGCAGGAAGGGTGCCACATGAGGAAGGAGGATGTCTTCCCTGTTAATGCATAGCATTGAGATTGCCTGCAATGACAAGCCCAGTGCGATGATGCTGCGACACACCGCCCCAGACCATGACGGACCCTCCAACTCAAAATCGATCGCGCTCCAGATTACAGGCCTCGGTGTAACGCTCATTTCTTTGACGATAAACTCAAATCCGACAGTCACCTCTGGTGAGACAAAACTGCGACTTGTCAGTGAAGATAACTTTTTGCCAGTCTTGTCTGGTCTAACGACGGTGGGTTTGTGCCCATAGGCAACGTTGTTGCCGGTGATGTCTGGTGAGGACCTGCCTTACAACAGGCCTACAAACCCTCAATCCAGCCTCTCTCAGCCTATTACGGACAGTCTGAGCACTGATGGAGGGATTGTGCGTGCCTGGTGTAACTCGGGCAGTTATTGTTGCCATCCTGTACCTGTCCTGCAGGTGTGATGTTCAGATGTACCGATCCTGTGCAGGTGTTGTTACATGTGGTCTGCCACATCTGCAGTCCTCATGCCTCTGGCATGTTCACGCAAAAGAGCAGGGACCCTGGGCATCTTTCTTTTGGTGTTTTTCCAGAGTCAGTTGAAAGGCCTCTTTAGGGTGCTAGGTTTTCATAACTGTGACCTTAATTGCCTAGGAGTGGGAGGTGCACAACTGAGCACGAGGACAAGTACATTAGTGTCTAGTTTGAGAAGCAGAGTTGCAAAGAAAAAGCCATATCTCAGACTGGCCAATAAAAAGAAAAGTTTAAGATGGGCAAAAAACACACACTGGACAGAGGAATTCTGCCTAGAAGGCCAGCATCCCAGAGTTGCCTCTTCACTGTTGACTTTGAGACTGGTACTATTTAATGAAGCTTCCAGTTGAGGACTTGTGAGGCGTCTGTTTCTCAAATTAGACACTGTAATGTACTTGTCTTCTTGCTCAGTTGTGCACCGGGGTCTCCCACTCCTGTTTCTATTCTGGTTAAAGAAAGTTTGCCCTGTTCTGTGAAGGGAGTAGTACACCGCGTTGTACAAGATCTTCAGTTTCTTGGCAATTTCTCGCATGGAATAGCCTTCATTTCTCAGAACAAGAATAGACTGACGAGTTTCAGAAGAAAGTTCTTTGTTTCTGGCCATTTTGAGCCTGTAATCGAACCCACAAATGCTGATGCTCCAGATACTCAACTAGTCTAAAGAAGGCCAGTTTTATTGCTTCTTTAATCAGTTTTCAGCTGTGTTAACATAATTGCAGAAGGGTTTTCTAATGATCAATTAGCCTTTTAAAATGATAAACTTGGATTAGCTAACACAATGTGCCATTGGAACACAGTAGTGATGGTTACTGATAATGGGCCTTTGTACGCCTATGTAGATATTCCATAAAAAATCAGCCGTTCCCAGTTACAATAGTCATTTACAATATTGTCTATACTGTATTTCTGATCAATTTTATGTTATTTTAATGGGCAAAAAAAATGCTTTTCTTTCAAAATCAAAGGTATTTCTAAATGACCCCCAAACTTTTGAACGGTAGTGTATGTAAATAAGGTATTTCTGTTTTTTGGGGGCATTTATTGTGGGCATTTATTGTGTTATAAAGGCAGTTTTTACGGATGTGGCCTTGGGTTGTTTAGACATTAGATTAGTAAGGGTCCTGATGGTGCTCTCGACTCAAGTGGCAAATTCTTCCTCTTCGAATGATTGCTCTCCTTCTTAAGTAGGGAGTGAAGGTGATTTTCAAGGTGACCTGTCTACTAGATTTAGATTTAACCTGAAGCGTGTATGAAATAGCCTTGGCACACACTGGTCCGAACTGGCTTCACAGTTCCATGTTGTTTTATCTGTAGCCTAATATGTGTCTGTTCTTTCCTCAATTTAGGCACTCTTCAGATCCAACAAACGCAACTATAATTAGCCTAACTATTGTAATTGCATTATCAATAACTCGATTACAAAATGGCAACGCTGTAATCGTCATCTTGACCTATAAACGTTTATGGTCTGGGTACTGTGTTTCCTTTTGCACGTACTTGATGTCCAAGAAAACCGTTTCAATCAGCGTTTACAATAGACCCCGGCCACCAGTGGGTTCAGTACAGTAGGTTGAGGTTCATGGTTAAAACACCTCTCAGCTGAGTCACACCATCACCGTCTCTCCATAGCAATAACACTGGGTACGTTGGAGTCTTTGACTGACTCGTTTTAATTATGGTCCTAACTTGTTAATCGGTGCTAACCAAGGAGCATTAGAGAGGATCTGGGGCTTGTCCTCAGGCTAGTGGCATGGTGCCAAGCCAAGAACCAGGCTACTCCAATTCTGAGTGATTACCCACTTCATCCCTCTTTAAGCTCACAGAGTCAAACACGGACCAGTGTCCTTACAAATCTGGAAAATTTGGTTTGAGAGGACCTAAATTCGACGTGCAGGCCTACACCTGCACACTATGCATTTTTCTTGGACGATAATAAGCATGAGTCCTACACTGTGCTGATAAGGGTGGGGCAGTGTTCCCTCTAAGCTGTGTGTGTGTTTGGGTGCTGCGCAGCTCCCCAGGACTGCTGTGCAGAGGAAATATCAGCCCACAGAGAGAAGCACGAGATTGAACTTGACTTGAAATAAGGGCTGTGTTTCCTGTAGGCTTACCCTGGTATGATGTTTTGATAACATGTAAATCTCCCTTGGACATGGTGGACTTTTATCAATATATTCGTCTATATTTACTTCCGAAAATGCTAATTGGCATCAAAGTAGACATCATTGCAAGACTACAAATCCCTACAAGCTCCTGCACGTCATCTCTAGCTGACACCTTTGCTAACAGGTATTGTGTCAATTTAAAACTTGCACAAGACAGTTCACAGAATTGTACTGTTAAAGAAATGTAGCCAATTTATTAATTACAAAATGTAGCTAACTTTACATAGTTAATCCAGAGATTCTTACCTTTGCCTCAAATCAGGCTGTCGCATCCAGACCATGGCATTTGTAGTTCTTTATGATAGCCACATTAGCAGCTTATTAGCATTTCAATTTTGGGGGATAAATACAGGGAACTATGTTGATATAAATCACCTTGTCCTAGAGAGATTTACATGGTTATCAAAACATCACGCTAGGGTAAGCCTACACGAAACAAAGCCCTTATTTTAAGTGTTTCTAAAACCCCCTATAGGAAAAATGAATGTTGGAAAAAAGATTAGACCCATTTCCTTGTTTGACTGCACGGTTTTATGGGTATTATGACTTCTGCTCTGGTACTCTATAGGCAGCAGGTAGCATAATGTGTCTGATACTCTGTAATAATGGAATGGGAATAATAATGCATTTTATTTTGTGAAGTGGTTTCTTGTGTCAAACAACACATTTTCAGTCCCCTCCTTGTCTATTGGACAAGTGGATAAACAGGTTAATGTCAAGCCCTGCATGTTTTTTTTTTACATACATCTCAAGGAATATAGGCTTACATTGAACCCACATTGGCTGCTACTGTAGGCTGGATGATAGAACAGCTATTTCCATGTTAAAATGTTATGGGATGCATTTTCTCCATTATTTTGATGGTAGGCCACTCTGGTAGGTCTACATTATGATCAAATAGACACAGTAGCCTACTTGGCCACTTGTTAAAACTGTAACTTACAGCAGGTACAGCCTCAGTGTTCACCGTATACGTGTGATGGAAGTTGTACAGAATTTTCACTACGTTCAAGTTTGGGCTCAGCAGACCTTAAATATGCTCAGTGCCTAATTTATTTTTAGTGAACATTTTGGGGTGGGGTTTGTTTATTTTTGGCTTGATGTCTTTTTCCGTCTTGGCTTCACAATAATTTTCTGAACACCTTTGGCACTGGCAAATACCTACCACCTAACGTGGACAAATAATTGTGTGTGTGACTGATGTGCATTTTGTCTCTGTATTTCCTGGTTCTTGCAGTCCTACAGTACAGATGAACATGGACATGCACCATGATCACCACGACCACGGCACCATGGCTCCTCCCACAGGGACCGACTCCCATGGGGATGGAGCAGTACACAGTGCAGGAGGAATGATGATGATGGTGAGTGGGCCTGGCACTCAAAAAAAATATATCACACACTAATTTCTCTCTGTTACAGTGTGGGATTTACTTAGGCTTGGCACCCTGTCACTGCACATTCTACCACCAAAGTTGCAAATCTGCTAATCTGATTTAAGATTAATGGTTTTAAACTCTCTTAATTCAAACGGCCTGCTTGACATTTCTCTCTGCTGTGTGTGAGCTGAATCACTAAACCCCTTGGCTCTGTAGGTGTGTGACACAATTTGTTTTCTATTCCTCTTCTGAAGCAAATGACCTTCTACCTTGGCTACACAAACGTGGAGCTGCTGTTTGCCGGTCTTGTCATCAACACACCTGGAGGTAAGAGTGTGTGTGTTTTCCAGGATGCATTTTTAGACTTGAAATGTAGTGCAAAAAGTATTTTATGACCATGGCCATTACCGGTTCATTATTATCCCCCAAAATAAGTTTAATATCTAACCAACATTAACATCTCAATCATGTCTCCTCTCAGAGATGGCAGGGGCCTGCATTGGTTGTTTCCTGCTGGCTGTGCTCTACGAGGGGCTGAAGATCGGCAGGGAGTTCCTGTTGAGGAGGAACCAGGTCAACGTGCGCTATAACTCCATGCCTGTCCCAGGAGCAGACGGTACCATGCTCATGGAGACCCACAAGACTGTAGGGTGAGTGAGACCAAATATGCAACAGGCCTCCTCACTAAACGGACACACAGTATTGCAGTGAAGTGTTCCGATTTTATACCCCAAATGTGAGACTTCTAGACGTGGCAGCCAAAAAGGGCTACTGGCTCCACATGAACTTGTAGTAAGACATTTTGAAGCTTATTTGTCCCATTTCACACACGTACACGTGTGTATTAATACGCATGTGTGAGTTGTAAATGTGTTTTTTTGCATATCCCAACTCTCCCTGAGACACACTTGTAGACTGGCTCAATGCTCGAACCACTAGGCTACCTGCTGCCCTGCCTTACTGTTTGTGGGGAACGTTGTAGCCATAACAGGAATTTAAAAATGCCTAAGTAGCCACTAACACCCGACTTGCAGAGTGCTGTGAATGAATTGATTGAAAACATGACTCTCTTAATATTCCTGTTAACTTCTCTCTCTCCCCTGCAGCCAGCGGATGCTGAGTCTGTCCCACTTGCTGCAGACGGTGTTACACATCATCCAGGTGATGGTCAGCTACTTCCTTATGTTGGTCTTCATGACCTACAACGCTTACCTGTGTATCGCCGTGGCAGCGGGGGCTGGGGTGGGATACTTCTTATTCAGCTGGAAAAAGGCTGTGGTTGTTGACATTACCGAACACTGTCACTGACACCCCCATCTGGTCTATTCATCCTACCACACACGTAAAACACACACACACACACACACAGGCATTCTCCTTTCAATCCCCATCATCATGTATTGTTTTTTTGTTGTTGCATGTGTATCACATTTGGACAGTTCACTTTGTCACACTAAAGCTTGATGGTAAATCTGAATTATGACCATGAGCTTTTACATTTGTGACCGTCTGTCCTATTGGTAGCTCTAAGACTACCCATGTCACCGTAACGCGATGTTTGTATTCCAAATTCTTACGCCTCCTGTCTCAATCTCCACGTCTCTGTCAAAAGAGCTGACCGTTCACTCTTCCCCCAGTCGTGCCATTCTCAATCAGTATTTTTATTATTGCGCAACAATCGGTGAATGTTCGTCCTTACAGCATCGGACCTAGGGTTTTCTGCTCATACAGGGCATTTGTGACATTTACAACCACTTTCTCCTTGTAGAACAGTGTGCTGGTACAAGCAGGGAGTAGTTATATGAATAGGGCCTATAGTATCTCCTGACCAGGGACAATGCTGGGCCCTAGTTGAAGCATTCTGAAGCCAAGTCCTCTGCATTTCATCTGACTGTCCGATGGGGGTCATACATAATCACTGTCTCACAACGGGGGTCAAAGGTCATACTTGAGATTGGCTGTATAACTGAGCCTTAGTAAACCCTTTGCCTTAAAGGAGGAAAACGTGTGACAGCCTAGGCCAACTGTAGACAGGACCCATAGTCTACTGATAAGTGCCAGCACCATTTTAAATAAGTTTGTCCTTGTATTGGTCACGTGATTATATGACAACCCTTAAAACCATCATGATACCCACTGCTATGCAATGTTCAATTTTGGATTATTAATTTTAAAAACTCAGTATTTACAAATAACTCTTCACTTAAGAGTAGACTTGATCTGACCCATAAAGGTACAATAACAATTGGCTCTTGCACATTAAGAAGCCAATGTAAATAGAAATATATGTACATGTCAAACAAACCTACTGCTAGTATCACCTCCAACGAAGATCATTTTACATCTAAATTCAAGTGTCTGCCTTTCTAAATCTTCACTATCATAAATTGTTGCTGGCCAAATCTTTCATTTGCTTGTTTCAAAGAAACTAATGTTGAACAGATTGCTGGGTCTAATCTGAGTACATAAGGAGGTCCCTCAACCTCAACCTAAAAAGGGTTAACTTTATCACTTCATGAAGTGGGATTCCCCACTATAATTTGGGAGTAACTTTTGGTGTGTTTATTCAATAGGCTTAAAGTAGCACATGTCAACACAACATGGATACTAGTGTCCTTATTGGAGCAAGTGCTCAGGTCCCAAGGACAAGCAGATAACTCTGGGAAAGTAAGAGGCTGGATCCAGTGCTTTCTCAGACTGGCCTAGTAACACATGATTTCTGCACTACTCTGTGACCCATCGGTGCTTAGGCCACACACTACATACTTTGACAGAAGGGTGATTTTCTATGAAGTAGAACCTAAAAGAGAAAATATTTCCCTTTTAGGTATGTCTTTTTAGTTTGTTAATGGTTTACTTTTTTTTTTTCATTTGAGATAAATGACTGTAGTAAATGTTTATCAGTTGCCTGAGTGACATTGTGTTGGGCCTGGTTTGGGGATCAAATTCCTAGTTGCTATAACTGGATGTAACAGCCACGTGTTCTCATTAAATTACAATAAAGCCAGGGACATTAGTATATACTTGAACATATAACTGTTTCTGCTTTACCATGTGGGATCAATGTATAAACAGGATATATTAGTCTACTGTACAAATGGAGTGTTGGCCAATTGGCCAAAAACAAGTGGGAATCTGACCACCACTCCAGCCCAGCATCGGTGTGAACATGTCTGTATAGTTTTACATATTTATAGTGTTGTAATCTTTTTAGAGAAAACAAGTAATAAATTGTATCATTCAAGAACTGTATTTGTTAGATTCTGTTGCAGTCTCCTGTCCTTGACCTAATGCGGCATCGAAGGCAAATAAAAGCACAAGCATACCATTAAGTAATGACTGATTTAGTTAAAGTCCATTCAGTTAATCCATCTTTCCACAGATGCTACCAAGTCTGGATGTTTGTAATAAAGGAGGGAAACCACTGTACACACCCCTCTCATCAAACATTACATTGTACAAAAGGCCACCCTTTGCATCGCAAGTCCTAACTTTTCAGGTAAATGCAGAAACATTACTTTAGACTTATGAATGCAATATGATCCTCAAAGTACACATTTTTTTTTGTAGGGATACACTTCTCAGGTAAACAAATACCCCTGACCATTTCAAGAGCACAGTCACGGTGCCAACCACACACCAGCTGGAGGGACCAACCATTTTAGCGGTCTCTGTGTCCGTTAGGAACCTAAAATTGCAGGTTTCCAAAGAGTGATGGCAAGGTGTTGGGTTTAGGATGGGGCTTGTAGCCTATTCTCTCATTGATCATCTGTTCCCGTGTCTTCCCATCCCCTGTTCCACTACCGGCCCCCACCATGTCACTCGACATCGCCACGCCAACAACATCCACCTCATCTCGCTGTTTCTTCCGACTCTGAAAGAGGAAACCAGTGTGGGTGGTAGTTAGACACATGAAAGTTCTGCTAATCATCAAGCTTTTCTTGCAAAGATAATGGGGACTGCATTGTTCATACACTAATAAGATAGTATTTTATACCTGCAAATGCTATAGAGATTATTCATGATGTTGCGGTACTCACCTCAAGCTCTTTCTTAACGCTCTCAAACTCCTCGGTGTCATCCAACTTCAGCTCCAGACGGGTGGGCTTTCTGCGCAGCATCTTCTACCCACTAACGTTAGCTGGGAAGCAGATGTGCCGTATCAATGACTACTTATTCACACAAGTGCCATAGGAATCTGTTGTACTATTATAGCTGGCTAAAGATAAAGGTGATAAGTCAAGTGCTGAGTGCAATAGGCAACGTTAGCATTAAATCACTTATAGTACTGTATATGAAATGACACAAAATGAGTAATTGTTAACTCTGCATGGTTGAAAAAGGACACGTAAGTATGAATGTCACTGTTAGTCTAGACCTGTTGATTACGAAGCCTGTGACGAATAACGTTTTGATTTAGGCTGCCAAATAAATAAATTGCGCCCATATCTCTGCAGCGTCCTACTCCTAGCTAGCTAAACAGCAAGCTGGCTAACTAGAGCTAAGACTACAGTGACGGACCAAATTTGGCAAAGGAGACCAAAATAGCGAGTTTCCCACGTAAATAGTTTGTCTCTGAGACCCAATGAAACAGGCAAATCGTTCATATTTACTTACATTTTGTTGTTGTTGATTTGGATAGTAGCTAGCCAGGCTCTGTAGATTCCGCCATAAATTGACAGAGCTTCTGGGTAAAGTAGTTTTTCAGCAGTGCTTTGCTTCGGCGAGTTTGACCCTTGATTAGTCAGTCGGCTTGTTCGACATAGAGAACGCCATCTTGTGTTCCTAAAACACAGAAAGTAGTTACCTCTGGTTCGTTCAGCCATTTAATGGCGAAAATGAATAGGAAACTATAGGCTTTTGGGATAAATGCCGAAAATAATGTCTGCGGTTAACACAGGCTTAATATCAGTCAGTTAACATGACCTTTTATGAATTCTTTCCCCATACATTTTTGTCATTTGAATGGCTGAACGAACCATATGTAACTAATTTTCGGATTACAAACTGGCGAGCTCTATTGCAGCCGACTTTAAAGGTGAGTCAAGACTGACTGGTTTACAAATCACCTTATAACCAGTGGTGTGAAGTACTTAAGTAGTACTTTACTATTCATATTTTTGACAACTGTGACTTTTACTTCACTACATGCCTAAAGGAAATAATGTACTTTTTACTCCATACATTTTCCCTGACACCCAAAAGTACTAGTTACATGTTGAATGCTTAGCAGGACAGGAAGATGGTCCAATTCACGCTGTTCTCAAGAGAACATCCCTGGCACCTCTACTGCCTCTGATCTGATGGACTCACTAAACACAAATGCTTTGTGTTGGAGTATGCCTCTGGCTATCCATAAATTTAAAAAACAAAAACATTGTGCCATCTGGTTTTCTTAATATAAGGAATTTGAAATTATTTCTACTTTTACTTTAAATTTTTATGTATATTTAAAACCAAAAACGTTTAGACCTTTACCCAAGTAGTATTTAAGTGGATGACTTTTACTTGAGTCCTTTTCTATTAAGGTATCTTTACTTTTCCTCAAGTATGACAATTGGGTACTTTTTACACCACTGCTTATAAACTACTCAATGGGCGTACGAAAGTAGATGACTGTAGGCAGAAGTATATGAATGAACCAACTGCAAGTCTGACAACTTCAACTGTTTCTAGGAAACGTTAAATGGCAGACATGGCATTCGCCTTTGTTATTGCCGATGAAGTGGATGCTGTCAAAATTCCACTTCTACACAAGGCTTAACATAATCAACATGGTCCAAGGAATGAATGTCCTGATAAAGAAATTAGATTCCAGCCCAAGCTCGTTCTAATATTTACAAGACCAGGTAGTGAGTGCATAGGCTACTAGAATGAGAGGTGTTTTTGCAGCATATAGGATATGCTCTGTTGTTTGTCATTACTTCATGCCCTTGTACCTTTTCTCATTATTATTTGTGAAGGTGCAACATCAGGATTCTTACTGTATGGTAATTGTTGCATGTCAGCATCACTACAGCATGCAGTGTATTTCTGTAATACTCAACCTTTATGTTGTTTTTGTCAGTAAGCGTGTAAAGAACAGAATTTGATTAAATCACATGAAAGACAAAACACTCACTGTAGAGAAAAGTATTAGACTATTATTGTACAACAGTTCACATACTGGGTAAACAATACGAATACGATCAGTTCATATAAGTTACTGAGTAAACAATATGCCAAGCAGTCAAATGCACTTGGTATTGACCCCACGACTGGTGTCTGGGATACTTGCTCATTTAGGGCCGGTTTCCAGGACACAGATTGCTAGTGTAGAAATGTTTGACAATAACCCATGTGTAGCCTACAATATATATTCAATTTTATTCACACTTAATAGACAATCAACCAATTAGAATTTGTTTGGTGACAACAATATTACAGACGACAATTGTAGGCTGTAACATTGGACACAACATTACAGTAACATCTAGATAAATACATTAGCTAAATTGTCACAAGTAAGATATTTCATTTATTTATGTTAGAAATGTGGATCACATGTAGGCCTATGTAATTAGTGAATCCAAGATGGCGTAGCAGTCGGACATGCGTGTTGATCTTGCCCCATGTAAATAGTCGGTCTTATTGTTTTTTTTCTTTGTATATATTTTTTCTATTTTAATCTCACTTTCCACCTAGTAGCTAAATATACTTCCTTGCAACCCGCCCCATCCAATGTGGTACGGATCTGCTATTTTTATACGTTATAACTGGAACCTCTATCAGAACCTAGCCAGCTAACTAGCTACTAGCTAATAGTCACTGTTAGCCCTGCTAGCGGACTTCATCTTTAGCTCGGTCAATACCTGCAAGTCTGCACAGCGCGATATCGGACTGCTTTTCTCCACCACGTCATCGGATTCCTGCCGCAAGCTCTGAGCCATTACACCGGATCATCGCAGCTAGCTAGAGGCAAACGAGTGGCTACCGCTGGCTAACGCCTCTGTCCGGAAGCAATGCCCCTTTTATTCTCTGTTCCCAACGCACTAGACGACCAGTTCTTTAGCCGTACCCTTATCCTACTCCTTCTCTGTTCCTCTGGTGATGTAGAGGTTAATCCTGGCCCTGTAGCCCCCAGCATCACACCTATTCCCCAGGCCCTCTCATTTGTTGACTTCTGTAACTGTAAAAGCCTTGGTTTCATGAATGTTAACATCAGAAGCCTCCTCCCTAAATGTGATTTATTCACTGCTTTAGCACACTCCGCCAACCCTGACATCCTAGCCGTGTCTGAATCCTGGCTTAGGAAGGCCACCAAAAATTCTGAAATTTCCATCCCCAACTACAACATTTTCCGTCAAGATAGAACTGCCAAAAGGGACGGAGTTGCAATCTACTGCAGAGAGAGCCTGCAGAGTTCTGTCATACTATCCAGGTCTGTGCCCAAACAGTTTGAGCTTCTACTTTTAAAAATCCACCTTTCCAGAAATAATTCTCTCACTGTTGCCGCTTGTTATAGACCCCCCTCAGCCCCCAGCTGTGCCCTGGACACCATATGTGAATTGATTGCCCCCCATCTATCTTCAGAGTTCGTACTGTTAGGTGACCTAAACTGGGATATGTTTAGCACCCCAGCTGTCCTACAATCTAAGCTAGATGCCCTCAATCTCACACAAATTATCAAGGAACCTACCAGGTACAACCCTAAATCAGTAAACATGGGCACCCTCATAGATATCATCCTGACAAATTTGCCCTCTAAATACACCGCTGCTGTTTTCAACCAGGATCTCAGCAATCACTCCCTCATTGCCTGCGTCCTTAAGGGGCCCGCGGTCAAACAACCACCCCTCATCACTGTCAAACGCTCCCTAAAACACTTCAGCAAGCAGGCCTTTCTAATTGACCTGGCCCGGGTATCCTGGAAGGATATTGACCACATCCCGTCAGTAGAGGATGCCTGGTTGTTCTTTAAAAGTGCTTTCCTCACCATCATGCCCAATTTTTTTTTATGTAGAATTAAGAACAGATATAGCCCTTGGTTCACTCCAGACTTGACTGCCCTTGACCAGCACAAAAACATCCTGTGGCGTACTGCATTAGCATCGACTAGACCCCACGATATGCAACTTTTCAGGGAAGTCAGGCACAAATATACATAGTCAGTTCAAATAGAAATTTTCATCCTGTAACACTAATTCCAAAAAGTTTTGGGACACAGTAAAGTCCAAGGAGAATAAGAGCACCTCCTCCCAGCTGCCCACTGCACTGAGGCTAAGAAATACTGTCACCACCGATAAATCTACGATAATCGAGAATTTCAATTAAGCATTTTTCTATGGCTGGCCATGCTTTCCACCTGGCTACCCTTACCCAGGCCAACAGCTCTGCACCCCCCGCAGCAACTTGCCCAACCCACCCCCCTGCTTCTCCTTCACCCAAATCCAGATAGCTGATGTTCTGAAAGAGCTTCAAAATCTGGATCCCTACAAATCAGCTGGACTAGACCATATGGACCCTATCTTTCAAAAATTACCCGCTGAAATTGTTGCAGCCCCTATTACTAGCCTTTTCAACCTGTCTTTTGTATCTTCTGAGATCCCCAAAGATTGGAAAGCTTCCACTGTCATCCCCCTCTTAAAAGGTGGAGACACTCTAGACCCAAACTGTTACAGACCTATATCCATCCTGCCCTGCCTTTCTACAGTCTTTGAAAGCCAAGTTAACAAACAGATCACCGACCATTTCGAATCCCACCGTACCTTCTTCGCTATGCAATCTGGTTTACGAGCTGGTCACGGGTTCACCTCAGCCACGCTCAAGGTCCTAAACGATATCATAACCGCCATCGATAAAAGACGGTACTGTGCAGCCGTTTTCATCGACCTGGCCAAGGCTTTCGACTCTGTCAATTACTGTATTCTTTTCGGCAGACTCAATAGCCTTGGTTACTCAAATGACTGCCTCGCCTGGTTTACCAACTACTTCTCAGATAGAGTTCAGTGTGTCAAATCGGAGTGCCTGTTGTCCGGACCTCTAGCAGTCTCTATGGGTTCAATTCTCGGGTCTACTCTTTTCTCTGAATATATCAATTATGTCGCTCTTGCTGCTGGTGATTCTCTGACCGGGGGTGTCCTCGGATGGGGCCACAGTGTCTCCTGACCCCTCCTGTCTCAGCCTCCAGTATTTATGCTGCAGTAGTTTGTTTCGGGGGGCTAGGGTCAGTTTGTTATATCTGGAGTACTTCTCCTGTCCTATTCGGTGTCCTGTGTGAATTTAAGTGTGCTCTCTCTAATTCTCTCTTTCTCTCTCTCGGAGGACCTGAGCCCTAGGACCATGCCTCAGGACTACCTGACATGACTCCTTGCTGTCCCCTGTCCACCTGGCTGTGCTGCTGCTCCAGTTTCAACTGTTCTGCCTTATTATTATTGGACCATGTTGGTCATTTATGAACATTTGAACATCTTGGCCATGTTCTGTTATAATCTCCACCCGGCACAGCCAGAAGAGGACTGGCCACCCCACATAGCCTGGTTCCTCTCTAGGTTTCTTCCTAGGTTTTGGCCTTTCTAGGGAGTTTTTCCTAGCCACTGTGCTTCTACACCTGCATTGCTTGCTGTTTGGGGTTTTAGGCTGGGTTTCTGTACAGCACTTTGAGGTATCAGCGGATGTACGAAGGGCTATATAAATAAATTTGATTTGATCCACCTCTACGCAGATGACACCATTCTGTATACATTTGGCCCTTTCTTGGACACTGTGGTAACAAACCATCAAATGAGCTTCAATGCCATACAACACTCCTTCTGTGGCCTCCAACTGCTCTTAAATGCTAGTAATACTAAATGCATTCTCTTCAACCGATTGCTGCATGCACCTGCCCACCCGCCTAGCATCACTACTCTGGACGGTTCTGACTTAGAATATGTGGACAACTACAAATACCTAGGTGTCTGGTTAGACTATAAACTCTCCTTCCAGGCTCACATTAAGCATCTCCAATCCAAAATTAAATCTAGAATTGGCATCCTATTTCGCAACAAAGCATCCTTCACTCATGCTGCCAAACATGCCCTCGTAAAACTGACTATCCTACCAATCCTTGCCTTCGGCAATGTCATTTACAAAATAGCCTCCAACACTCTACTCAGCAAATTGGATGTAGTCTATCACAGTTCCATCCGTTTTGTCACCAAAGCCCCATATACTACCCACCACCGCGACCTGCATGCTCTCGTTGGCTGACCCTCACTACATATTCATCGCCAAACCCACTGGCTTCTGGTCATCTATAAGTCTTTGCTAGGTAAATCCCGCCTTATCTCAGCTCACTGGTCTCCATAGCAACACCCACCTGTAGCACGCGTTCCAGCAGGTATATTTCACTTGTCATCCCCAAAGCCCAAAGCCATCTCCTTTGGCCTCCTTTCCTTCCAGTTCTCTGCTGCCAATGACTGGAACTAATTGCAAAAATCACTGAAGCTGGAGACTTATATCTCCCTCATTAACTTTAAGCATCAGCTGTCAGAGCAGCTTACCGATCACTGTACCTGTACACAGCCCATCTGTAAATAGCATACCCAACAACCTCATCCCCATATTGTTATTTTTTGTTATTGCTCTTTTGCACCCCAGTATCTCTACTTGCACATCATCATCTGCACATCCATCCCTCCAGTGTTAATGCTAAATTGTAATTATTTCACCACTATGGCCTATTTATTGCCTTACCTCCCTACTCTTCTACATTTGCACACACTGTACATAGATGTTTGTATTGTGTTATTGGCTGTACGTTTGTTGATGTGTAACTCTGTGTTGTTGTTTTTGTCACACTGCTTTGCTTTATCTTGGCCAGGTTGCAGTTGTAAATGAGAACTTGTTCTCAACTGGCCTACCTGGTTAAATAAAGGTGAAATAAATAAAATGTTTAAAAAATTGATTGTATGGATAAAGATGTATTTAAGCTCTAAATAATCATCCATCCAAAACAGTAAACATTCACTGATAATAACCAATGATAGAATGTGACATCAACCATTTATGAGCATGTAGTGCCCTATCCTTCCAAAAAACAGAAGCCTGTCTCCCACAATGCTTTAGTTCCGACTTCATGTTGCAGTTGGTGAGGGGCAAATGCAGAAATTTCCAGTTGACTGCAGTCAAGGTTAATTACCTTTGATCACATGGTTGTTGTAAAGGTCATGCAGTCGACATGTCATCGCAAATCTGACCTATACCCATAATGCAACACACTTTGAAAGGCGGTGACCAACGTTGGTCAACGTCTTGACAAACGTGATCTGCTCGAACGCGCCCAATATTGTTTCTAGATCAGTCAGTCAGAATTTAATGTCACGGGTTGGATGCTCTCGAACACGCCCATTGATTTGACCCAGAGGAAGAAATTTGGTTTGACTCCTTTACACTAGATGTCGCTGTGAAATTTCTAACCAACTTTATCGATAAACAACTTCCTGTTCCCAGACCGAGATACAACGCGGCGACCACTTTTGTAATTTGATTTTGCTAGTTACTTTTCTTTTGTAGTTGCTTTGCTATTTCAAACCCAAGAATGAAATACAGCTAAAGTAATCCACGTAATGTTGAGCATTTTGTTTGGTTGGGGGATGCTTTTGCTGTTGGCAAACTCTTGAGTACTGTTTGCTAACGTTAGCTAGCCAGAGTAGCTAGCTAGGCTATGTCAACGTGCTCTTGTGTAGGAAGGCAGCGCGAACTCCCAATATTTTGTCAATGCATCTTATCCATTTGATTTACTGATTAGGGACTTAGCTATTGTTGGTCAGCAAATTGCTAGGTATAATAGTTTTACACCTTGCCTCATTAATTATAGCGATTGAGGTGGTTGGCGATCAAGTTCTCATTCTTTAATCTGCGCATGTCTTGTCTATTCCAGGCCAGTATCTTTGTGGTAAACAGTGGGACTATACATAAGGACCAGAGATGTCCGACGATGAAGAAGCTCCGCTGGTGAAGAAGACCAGGATCTTCTATGGCAGTTTGGAGGAGAAGGAGAGGGAGAGGCTGGGACGAGAGGCTTCTGGGTCAGGCAAAGATTCTGTCAAAGCAGGAATCGAGGCTGGCAACATTAACATCTCCAGTGGTTAGTATACCAAACACAAATCTGTATTTGAAAAGGGTTATGAAGAGTTTGTTGAGGTATCATCTAAGTTCTCCTCTCCCCTCAAGGCGAGTCCCTTGAGCTTGAGGAACGTGTGACTGAGCGCCAGTCTGAGGTATTGGCTGACTTTGAACGCAGAAAGAGAGCGAGACAAATCACAGTATCCACAGACGATGCAGAGGTCAAAGCCTGCTTACGGGCCCTCAGGGAACCAATCACACTGTTTGGGGAGGGGCCTGCTGAGAGACGAGAGAGGTGAGGGACACAAGCATGGCTCTGTCAACCCCTTCTAATATTTGAATGTGTGAATCAACAATTAGATAACAATCCACACGTCTGTGACCCTTTGATGCTTTTACAACATGTTAACTCGCCAATTAAAACAGCCGTTTTGAGGAATTGCCTTAATGCTTTAACACACTATCGCTAGTTATATTTCACTTGCATTATGTCCACCTTTTTAATCTTTGCTCATAATCTCTCTTTCCCTCTCCCGCTCAATTTTTACTTGCTCTCTTTTCTAGGCTAAGGAATATCCTCTCTGTAGTGGGTCCAGATGCATTGAAGAAATCGAAGAAGGACGATGAGAAATCCAAACGCTCCCAAGAGGAGGTGTGATATGTGGCTTGACTCTCCTATATCTTTCTCTCTCTACTTACAGTCCATATTCATTCAATATGGAGACACGCGTTTGAGGTCTTCTCCTGTTCCCCTCTTTCAGTGTCAGCAGACATGGTACCATGAAGGGCCGACCACTCTCAAGGAGGCAAGGCTTTGGTTGGCCAGATACTCTCTGCCCAGGTACAGCGTGATTCTAACGGTGGACCATTGTTACCATGATGACAATGATAGTTTCAAAGGTTGTTTTGCAGCAAAATCATATTAATAAAAAACGTGCACGTTGTCTCAACAGGGCTGTGAAAAGGTTAGAAGATGCCAGAGCTCACAGGGAGATCCCAGAATCTACACGGACAGTCAGGACGCAAGAACTTCACAAGACGCTCAGGGTACGTCCTCCATCAGTCTCCAAAAGCATTTGTCTTGTTTGTGAAAAACAGTTGTAGAATGACATTTTCTCTGTCTATCCAGAACCTGAATAACTTCTGCAGTCAGATCGGTGACGACAGGCCTATATCCTTTTGTCAGTTCAGCCCCAACTCCAAAATGCTGGTGACTGCATCTTGGTGAGTCCCTTCTCTCACTCCTCTCTCAGTGCACCGCACAGGCAGCAGTGAGCATGATTACATGCACACATTAATATGATTATTGTGGATAGTCAGATTAATATAACCGTTTGTTTGAAATGTTTACGTACTTCTCCAAACCCACTGTAACTCGCGCACAAGAGGGAGGCTTGCGCTACCGGTGCAGGCACAGATCAGATACTCCGTTGGACAGCTGATTTTTATCAAAGCTGTGTACATGTCCTAATAATTCCAAAGATAGTTCAGAAAACCGTTTAATATCAAATTATTAGTGTGCATGTAAATGTACTGTTTGACTTTGGGTGTTTTTTGTATTTAAAATGTTGCTGTCAATAAAGGTATTTGTGACACTTCCTAATCTCTTCCTGACTTTTCTCTAGGAGTGGCCTGTGTAAACTGTGGAATGTTCCTGACTGTACCCTTGTCCGTACCCTTCGAGGTAAGAACAATCTCTTATTTTCCCCTTTCTTAGCCCTTTGCAATTACTCTTTGCTTGGGCTACTGTAGTCATATTAATTGTAAGTATTTCCAACCCCAATACTTCCTTATCATTCTCTTTCCCTTCTCACAGGCCACAATACCCACGTGGGGGCCATCTGTTTTCATCCTCAGGCCACTCTGACTCTGGAGGACTCTGATGTTAACATGGCCTCCTGTGCTGCCGACGGCTCCGTCAAACTCTGGAGTCTGGACAGGTCTGCTCCGATTGCTGTCGTTGCTGTGTTTCTGTCTTTATTGCAGTCTGTCAAATAAGGGAGGCTACCAAATATTATTCAGGCAAAAAAGGGGTGAGGGGTCGACCAAGAGCAGTGTAGCTTTTTTCCCAAATGTTCCTCGGGTATCATCATAAACAGTAGCTGAGGTTGTGGAGTGCGCTGCTGACATGTGGCCATTTAAAAAAAGAAGGGGGAAAAGCATGTTGATGTATTGTAACTGTGGTAACCCCTCTCTTTACAGCGACGTGCCTGTCGCTGACATCGAGGGCCACTCCATGAGGGTGGCGAGAGTAGCCTGGCATCCCTCTGGAAGGTTCCTGGGCACCACCTGGTGGGTGAATTTAATCCTTAGTATTATTTAACCCGGCAACGCCAGTTGAGAACTTTTATCGTTTTTAGAACGGTCCATCCAGGCAATACAATAAAAACAAACATGGTCACTTGCCTCCACCATAGATAAATTGTACTCTGGCCAGACTGGCATTGTTCAAATTGAATCTAAAGTGAGGCTTAATCCTCTCCCTGCCAGCTATGATAATTCGTGGAGGCTGTGGGACCTGGAAGCCCAGGAGGAGATCCTGCACCAAGAGGGACACAGTAAAGGAGTCCATGACATGCAATTCCACCCTGATGGATCTCTGGCAGCTACTGGGTAAGATCTCACGGGATATGCTATGAAAGTCAATGTCTGTTGTCAATATTTGTTCACACTACATCATTATTGGAGAGACTGTTGAAGAAATCTCAAACGTTTTTTTTTTTAAATCGCATTCATTTCTGTGTTCTCTTTTGCTTGTCTCTAAACATTCTGTTGCAATGTATGTTTCCAGTAAATCTAGCACTGTTGTAGAGTATTACCCTGTTATTTCTACAACACATCCTGGCTTCAGATAACCGGGATCTGTGTCCTCCCTGAAACGAAAATACTATCTAGAAAACTGCCAAAAGAAAGATCAACCCCGTAATTTAAGTGCTGTCATGTCAAAGAGCAGATCTAGATTAGCCTATTAAAGGGGATGGTTGCTATAGTAAAACAATGGTTGGATTCAGTAGTCTGTTTTAATGAAGGCCAGTAGATGTCCACCCAGTTATCTCAATTAGAGGTTTGGCAGACCAAGAGCCTCTGCGGCTGGCTTGGTCTGAAACATACAGGAATGTTCCCTTCATGTCCCCTAATGATAACATGCTTCTTTACACCCACACACACACTACTCTTTCAGTGCACATTTTTTCTGAACAATTTGGAGGACTGAGAAGGTTTAGCAGCTTGTTCTGTGCTGTTATAACTGGTTATAACCTCCTAAATGAACATAAGTCAGATGCGACAAACCGGCTACATGTGACACATTAGAGCTGGCGTTGTGTTTGTGTACAGATCCATCTTATGTTTGTTGTAAAGCATCTTGACTGGTGCA
This sequence comes from Oncorhynchus tshawytscha, assembly GCF_018296145.1. Lineage (NCBI taxonomy): Eukaryota > Metazoa > Chordata > Actinopteri > Salmoniformes > Salmonidae > Oncorhynchus > Oncorhynchus tshawytscha. The sequence continues at coordinate 6,536,028 of NC_056461.1, read as the reverse complement.
ATTCAGAACCGAATCATTTACAGTAGAAAGAATTACAGATCCCTACTTACCCCTCATCAGCAGTGCTGTTGGCTGAATCCTAGTTTGCCTCAGTACACAGTATTCATCTCTTCCTAAGGGGTCTGGATTCATTTGGCCGTATTTGGGACCTTCGGACCGGGCGCTGTGTGATGTTCCTGGAGGGCCACCTCAAAGAGATCTACAGCATCGACTTCTCTCCCAACGGGTAAATGACATGGAAGATACTGTGTTATTCATATCTTATGGATAGGGCCAGATATTCCTCAACGTATGATCTAGAACTACAGCCTGGAGTTATTCAATGGTCAGGAAAAACTCCTGGCCCTACTTGATGATAAGCCGGAGTGTGTTTTATAGGTCCACTAATGAAACCATCTTCTCCGTTTAGTTACCACGCAGCAACAGGAAGTGGGGATAACACCTGTAAGGTGTGGGACCTGCGCCGCAGGAAGTGCATCTACACCATCCCCTCCCATCAGAACCTGGTGTCCTCTGTCAAATTCCAGCGTGAGTTTCTCCAGGCCCCAGCGACCTCCTTTTTAATATTTAATCAAGCAATTGAGTAATCACAGGGTTCACAGTTGTCAGTCACTGTGACAGATTTCTGCCATGTGGATGACCCGTCAGGTTTAAAACGCCTACAACTGGTTAGAAAGTATGAGGAAATGAGAATGGACCTAAATATTTTCAAATAGCTGCCGTTTTTCTGGCCCGCAAATCCAATTTGTCCAATAAATCGGCCATGAAAACATCTGTGCTGGCCTGTGTTGAATTGGGGGGGGGGGTGTTAACCCCTGTAATCAGCTCAGTCTATCTTATACACTTTTGGAGGACTGAGAAGGTTTAGCAGCTTGTTCTGTGCTGTTATAACTGGTTATAACCTCCTAAATGGAAAATAAGGCGAATGCAACAACCGGCTCTGAGACACTTAAGAACTGATGTTGTGTTTGTGAACATAATTTTGGACTAGTAATACCACTGTTTTGAACCTTTAAAAAAGTCTAACTGGATTTATAAAAATAAACGGTTTTCTTGCAATAGTTCTGTGCTTACATTTCCCTCCATCAATCTCCCTCTCTTAGCCAATAACGGTCACTTCCTCCTGACTGGGGCCTATGACAACACAGCCAAGGTGTGGACCCACCCGGGCTGGTCTCCCCTGAAGACGCTGGCGGGCCACGAGGGAAAGGTGATGGGCGTGGACATGTCCCCTGACGGACAGCTCATCGCCACCTGCTCTTACGACCGCACCTTCAAGCTCTGGATGTCAGAATGAGGAGGGGAGGGATGACAACCCGTAGAAATAGAATGACATTCTATGTTACATTCTATTTCTATGGCAATACCTGACTGTCATTCCATTCAAGGAGAAGAATGTGGAACCAAGATCTGCAAAATGTTAACTTCTCGATTGATGGATTAATCTGAACATCCTAAATATTCGGAATTTGTCTTATTGACACTTAGTAGATTGTTTGATTTATTATTGAACAACATTTGAGGCTATTAATATCTACAACTTTGAAGCTGTGGGTATACTTTCTGTCCTTTCTCCCAGATATTTTTGTCTGTTAATAACATTGTTTTAGGTGATTTTAAACACGAGTCATTTGGTGTCAGAAGTTGATCCAATTTTTTGTTTTTTAAATAAAAACAAACTCCATAATATATTTCATTATTTTACACTTGCACATTACAAAATGGTTATATATATTCATTAAACACACTTACAAATGGTACTATAACTCAACAAGGTGTGCATATAATGATTAAACAGTTGACTGTACCACAAGGTACCAATAGCCCATATGTCCTGTTGCCTATTTGAAAAGAGGCAGCAGGGGGGTTGTAGGCAAGCTCAAAACAGGTCCTTATCAAGCATCCCTTTTTGAGCGCTGAAACATTTTTCCATTAGTCTTCAAATCAAAGTATCTTTGTAAAACGATAGACTCGATGTTGTCCCCCGCACAACTTTGTCTCCTGACCACTGTTTTTCTCAGTAGTGTAATCACACACACAACTAGGGCCTGGTGTCTGTCCTGGTCAGGTCAAGGCAGACAGGCGTTAGGTATTTTCCACTTTGTAGCCTTGGAAGCCCAGGTGTCTATAATCAGCTGCAGGAGGTACTGTAATGGGAATTCTTGGCCAGATGCTTTAACCAACTCCTGTCATTCATACATGCCTGAGCAACCTAGCAGCACCACCAGCAGCAGAAGAAGCACCTACAGCAGGGGCTCCTATGGAAGCGAGGCTCAGCCAATCCACCATGGTTCCAGGTGGCCTGAGGCTGCTCTATGATGGACTGCTTCCCAAAAGAGGGCTTGTGCTCCAGCTGGGTGCCTAGCTCTCTTCTTTCCTGCCGTGAGCAAGACCTCTGGTTTTCCATCTCTGCCTTGACCCCCAAGAAGGCTACTAGGTCCAGGTCCAGGGCTGTAGCGCCCCCGCGTGGGAGGGGGGTGTTCTGCCGACACTGTGGACAGGGGATCCACATCTGCTGAGGGTAGAAGAGAGGGCAGGGTAAGGGTTGTTACTTGGGATATGTCAGTGTCTAACTGAACATAACTCTTTTGTTTTCTAAGTGGTCTGACTGTTGTGCTCAATACAGTCTCTCCTTAGAAAAGTACAGTTGAAGTCGGAAGTTTACATACACCTTAGCCAAATATATTTAAACTCAGTTTTTCACAAATCCTGACATTTAATCCTAGTAAAAAAATCCCTGTTTTAGGTCAGTTAGGATCACCACTTTATTTTAAGAATGTGAAATGTCAGAATAATAGTAGAGAGTGAGTTCAGCTTTTATTTCTTTCATCACATTCCCAGTGGGTCAGAAGTTTACATACTCTCAATTAGTATTTGGAAGCATTGCCTTTATATTGTTCAACTTGGGTCAAATGTTTCAGGTAGCCTTTCACAAGCTTCCCACAATAAGTTGGGTGAATTTTGGCCCATTCCTCCTGACAGAGCTGGTGTAACGGAGTCAGGTATGTAGGCCTCCTTGCTCGCACACGCTTTTTCAATTCTGCCCACACATTTTCTATAGGATTGAGGTCAGGGCTTTGTGATGGCAACTCCAATAGCTTGACTTTGTTGTCCTTAAGCTATTTTGCCACAACTTTGGATGTATGCTTGGGGTCATTGTCCATTTGGAAGACCCATTTGAAACCAAGCTTTAACTTCCTGACTGTCTTGAGATGTTGCTTCTATATATCCAAAATGTTCCCTCCTTATGATGCCACCTATTTTGTGAAGTGCGCCAGTCCCTCCTGCAGCAAAGAACCCCCACAACATGATGCTGGCACCCCCGTGATTCACGATTGGGATGGTGGTGTTCGGCTTGCAAACCTCCCCCTTTTTCCTCCAAACATAATGGTCATTATGGCCAAACAGTTCTATTTTTGTTTTATCAGACCAGAGAACATTTCTCTAAAAAGTAGAATCTTTGTCCCCATGTGCAGTTGCAAACCGTAGTCTGGCCTTTTTATGACGGTTTTGGAGCAGTGGCTTCTTCCTTGCTGAGCAGCCTTTCAGGTTGTGTCAATATAGGACTCGTTTTACTGTGGATATAGATACTTTTGTACCTCTTACCTCCAGCATCTTCAAAAGCTCCTTTGCTGTTGTTCTGGGATTGATTTGCACTTTTCGCACCAAAGTACGTTCATCTCAAGGAGACAGAACGAATCTCCTTCCTGAGATGTATGACGGCTGTGTGGTCCCATGGTGTTTATACTTGCGTACTATTGTTTGTACAGATGAACGTGGTACCTTCAGGTGTTTGGAAATTGCTCCCAAGGATGAACCAGACTTGTGGAGGTCTACTATTTTTTTCTGAGGTCTTGGCAGATTTCTTTAGATTTTCCCATGATGTCAAGCAAAGAGCCACTGAGTTTGAAGGTAGGCCTTGAAATACATCCACAGGAACACCTCCAGTTGACTCAAATTATGTCAATTAGCCTATCAGAAGATTCTAAAGCCGTGACATCATTTTCTGGAATTTTCCAAGCTGTTTAAGGCACAGTCAACTTAGTGTATGTAAACTTCTGACCCACTGGAATTGTGATACAGTGAAATAATCTGTCTGTAAACCGATCACTTTGGAAAAATTACTTGTGTCATACACAAAGTAGATCTTCTAACCGACATGCCAAAAACATAGTTTGTTAAGTTTGTGGTGGTTGAAAAATGAGTTTTAATGACTCCAACCTAAGTGTATGTAAACTTCCGACTTCAACTGTATATTGATGCAATCCATTGCTCTGCAGCTTTGGTTATCTTCAAATTAGTTTGAGATGATGCGTATTGGCTGATCTTCAACAAATTAGTGTTCCTTTTCATGAAGAGAACAGGTGAGCTATAGTTTGACAAATTACTGCACGTTTTTGGGAAAAGGCCCAGTCTGTTTGAACTAGTCTGGAACTGGTCCAAAAATAGTGAATATCTATCAAACATCTTTTACAGTTTAACTAGCGTAGCCTAGTCCATTGAGATAGATCCTGCCTCTGTGTGAGTCTATGGTGGGACCGGTGTCGTGACAGTCAGTCAGACCCACCTGTTCATTGAGGATGGTGTCGAGGCGTCTCAGGCAGGCCTGGCAGAAGGTGTGGCTGCAGTAGAGCTTGCGTGGCAGCCTCTCAGTCAGGTTGAAGGCACAGTAGCAGATGATACAGTCCAGTTTACGGCTGTCTCTGAATGGCTGAACTCCTCTGGCCTCCACACCACCCTCTACTGGGGGATCTTCTGGGGCCCCTAGGTAAGGGGCCTCTGCTGGGTCCTCTGGGACAGGAAAGTCTGGGGCATCAGGAACTGGGGCTTCCTCTTCATCCATCCTGTACAGGAGAACAGATTATGAATGGGTGCTTATTGCTATGGCCCAGAGTTTTTCCTGGTTAGGTTAGATTCTCAAGAAAAACTCAGGGCCCTTTAGTGACATTACTACTACTACTTTACAGTTAACATTTCAGATAATCAAACACACACGCAACCAAATTACTGAAGTAAACGGTTGCAGTTGATCAATACAAAAACAGAGGAATTGAATTGCTAGTAAATTTAGACTCAAGGAAAGGATTTGAGACCCAGATGTTTGCTGTTAACTTCCCATTCCAACATTCTCTGTCCGTGCAGTCAGTTGTGGGACGATACGACACAACAGGCTGGTTGTAAGCAGAGACACAGATATCTATTCACTGGCTGAAACTATGTCACCGAATAGGGGAGATGGTTACCCTGATGTGCTCGGTGGTTCTCCCTTTCTGCCGTGTCTGCATCGAATACTCCATTGAAATGGTCCATACTATTCAAAGTATTTTTAAACTCCTAGCTAACAATCTGTTGGAAATTTATTCACTACATTTGGACATCGACTCGGTGAGGGGAAAAAATGTGTCAGGAACATTTGGACATCGACTCGGTGAGGGGAAAAATGTGTCAGGAACATTTGGACATCGACTCGGTGAGGGGAAAAATGTGTCAGGAACGTTTGGACATCGACTCGGTGAGGGGGAAAAATGTGTCAGGAACATTTGGACATCGACTCGGTGAGGGGAAAAATGTGTCAGGAACATTTGGACATCGACTCGGTGAGGGGAAAAAATGTGTCAGGAACATCGAATGTGTCAGTCTCACTCAGATCTTCTTCCCTACCCGCTGATAGAAAACTGGCCTCAACCCAAAAGCATGGGTAACAGAACTGGGGGGAAACCATAACAAAACATTACATACCTTCTAGTTTGTCCTCCAAACCCCCTGAAGGTCCTTGGTAGTTCTCTGGAGTCCTGCCATGGCTTCTGTTTTCAAAGCAACCTTCTCAGGACTAGTCCAGTGTCGTATTCCTTCACTCTTTCCCACTATGACAAACTAATGCTGCACTACTGATGTACATTATAGGATCAGATAGTAGAGAGAGAACCTTTATTACCTAGTCCCCGTGGATCCCGAGCACAGCCCGCTGGGGGGTACGTCCTCCCTTCATCTCCCCCTGCTGCTCTGCTCTTCCACAGAAACGGCTCTCCTCTCTAATGAAGGGCAAACAATGTGAGCCTGCAGCAGGTCATCAGGCCCTTTAATATTTCAGGCCGCCCTTCCATGTGAACACCCACTCGTAGGCCTGTCAATGGAGCGTGTTACATATTATAGAGGCCACAGAGAACAATGGGGTTCTCCAGGGGGAGAGCGGCTCCGATGGGATGGTCCCTCTGCTTCTCTGCCCTAGCATGTATGCAATCAAGCGCACATTGGCACAGGTGAGCATGAGAACACGTGTGCGCTAACAACACATACTGCACTGCGAGCAAACAGGCGTAAATGTGCACGCGCTGACACGTGCGCACGCACGCATACACACACACTGAGCTGGTTGTGTCACAAGTCCATTCCCCCCTTTTCCACCTCCTACTTGTTGTTGTGAGTATCCCAACAGTCTGACCAGCTGAAAGGCGAGCCCGGCTCACATTCCTGTATGGAGGGAGCAGGCAGCAGATCAGCTTACACTGGCAACAATAGACCAGCAGGAACCCTACACTCTCGATCCACCAGCACTCACAGGAGCCAGTTGCCAGCACAGTGGGTTGGTCAGCTGAGTCCATAAGAACCAGTCACCCAGGGCCATAAAGCAAAAATACTGCAGGTGTCCTAAAGTAACCTTTACAATGAGACGTTGCCTTGTCCAGGCTGAAAATGACCCTAGCCCCCATTAGCCTCTCCTCCCAGCAAGCCACATTCAGTTCTGAAGACACTGGATAAGCGAAAGCAATTATATGGCGATGGGCTTCATAGAACTTACACCTATCCAGTTCCTAGGGATCTGAAAACACCAGTGTCACGAACAAGGTTACCCTTCCTTAGGTTACCCTTCCTTAGGTTACCCTTCCTTAGGTTACCCTTCCTTAGGTTACCCTTCCTTAGGTTACCCTTCCTTAGGTTACCCTTCCTTAGGTTACCCTTCCTTAGGTTACCCTTCCTTAGGTTACCCTTCCTTAGGTTACCCTTCCTTAGGTTACCCTTCCTTAGGTTACCCTTCCTTAGGTTACCCTTCCTTAGGTTACCCTTCCTTAGGTTACCCTCTTGTCTATGTTGTAAAACTCTAGGTTTGTTCATAAACAATGTACAATATAGACATGTATGTTAGTACAAAGCATTGTTTAATTGCAGGCTTGAGGTACGTTTTAAACGCACTGGCATGAAGAAAGAAAACGGTGCTTGATATGTTGGTGTTCAGACACTAGATGGCAGCAAAGATTAGATAGACAGCCAGAGATGGACATTTCAAGCCAACTCCACAGCATGTTCAGGGTTGTCGGCGGCCGAGCAAATGACTGTCTACACAGACTGACCACTGCAACATATAATTGAGGGAAGTTACTGTTGTTTGTTGTCGAGTGCGTTCCTTGCTTGTGACCGTAAAACAGGTCTATGAAGGATGAGTAAAGGATTAAATCAGCTGATTCTTATCTTAATAACCTTCAGAAGATTCCCCTGTCCCTCTGAAATTCTGTAAAGTTTCAATTCTCACCAAGTTATCCCAGAGAGTAAATTGTAGGTAGTTTACTGTAGGTTATTGTAGTAGATTAAATTGGGATTTTTTTTTTTATAGCGGAACAGTCCTTCATACAGAGATATGATTAATTTCCACCATATACTGTCTGGAAATACATTGTACTTGATTTTTAATAGATATGTTCAATTAAGCCTCTGTTCAATCCTACAAAGTAATAGCCTGATAGCACTGTTAATGTTTGATAGACGGTCACCTCCAAAATGGTTGGCACCCTTGATAAAGATGAGCAAAAAAGACTATAAATAAATAACACAAATACTGAGCTATTTTTTATGCTGAATTTTATTTTACACTAATACAATTGATAGGTGTAAAAAGTATTGGCACCCCTGTTTTCAATACTCTAGCATCCTCCCCTTTCAAGGATAAAGGCAATGAACCTTTTTCTAAACGTTTTTTTTTTCTAGATTGGAGAGGGATCTTAGTCAAGTCGTTGGTACAGAAGCTTCCCAGATCCTTGATATCCTTCAGTCTGCGTTCATGAACTGCTCTCTTCAATTCAAACCACTGGTTTTCATCGTGTTACTGTTGTTTGTGAGATAGCGTTGCAAAATGTTGATTTTGTGGTCAATGAACCATTTATTTGTGGATTTTGATGTGTGTTTGGGGTTATTGTCTTGCTGAAAGAGCCACTTGGGCCAAGTTCAGCCTCTTTTAGTTTCAGGAAATATTATAAACGTGTGCAAAGCAGCTTTTGTGCTACCATTCCATGAGGGTGGGGATAGTAGTGATCTTGATCATTATTGACGCATTTCCAGGCTCCCTTGTCTTAATACTATAATCATTGGTAAACAAACAGCTACGTTATTTTCTATGTGTAAATTGTAGGTTTACTGTTAATCCATCCGGATTCAGACTTTAACATAGTACGGCTACGGTGCTTGTTGTAAATCACCCGTCAAACTCATTCCACTGAGGGTCGAGTGGGCGGGTTTTCGCTTAATTTACTAATTAAGGTCACTAATAGTAAGGAACTACCCTCACCTGGTCATCTAGGTCTTAATTGAAAGGAAAAACTAAAACCAGCAGACACTAGGCCCTCCATGGAATGAGTTTGACACGTGCCTTAGACGATTGAAATAATTATGCTGCCATGTTTATAGACTTGTCAAACGCTTCTGAAACTGTACACCATGTTATTCTGCTGAATAAACTGTCCTCGACAGGGTTGGGTACTGTTGCTTGCCAATGGTTTCATAATTATGGCAATGACAGAAATCAGGCCGTCAAGGTAGCTGTGGTCAAATCTGAGGTCATTGAGTTACATAAAGGGCTGTCCCAAGGTTCGATACTTGGCCAACTACTGTTTGCAATCTATATAAATAACATTGGTAATGCTGTAAAAAAATATCTATATTCATTTGTATGCAGATGATGCAGTGTTGTAGTCCATTGCGCCATCGTTAATCTGATCCCAGATCAGTGGTTGGCTGGGCACACCTTCTCCCTCGGTCCAGGTCAAACCTTACCCGTCACGATCTCCTGTACCGCACAGCTGAGGGAATGAACGGCAAACACTCCTCACAAACGTTATTAGGAAAGAACCGACCACGGGTACTTCCAGTGTCATGGGGAGGAGTGTTTCAGTAGCTGGTGTATTGGATATTGAAACTCGTGTAGATACCAACATTCAGACAGGTTTTACATGAGCACACAAAGGACCACATGTGAGCTAGTGCTGATTCCCTCATGTAAAACACGTTCATGTATAAATAAATACAATTATACAATTATTTGACCCAACATTGGGTCAGCAAAGAGGAAATGTTCAACTATCTCATTTGTTAATCATTTACCCTTACAGACCACCCAATTTATTTATTTGCTTATTTGGATCCCCGTTAGCTTTTGCAGAAGCAGCAGCTACTCTTCCTGGGTTCCACAAAACAAAACAAAAAACATGACAAGTAAAAAAAACACTGAAAGACAAGGACAGTCACACAAAATTAAGTAGAGACGGGTCCAAATAGTCGGCCCCTAAAGACTTCTTGGTCTCAATAGCTAATAAGGCAGCAAGAGCTTCTGTTTCTGTGAATTGCCAAAAATAAAAACCCTGACTACCATTTCCCCTGTCACGTGAGGTTACTGGAGGCTGTGTGTGGGAAGAACAGTCAACTGAATGGCCAAGACCAGTATGACCACCACTTCTTTCAAATAGGAAACGAGGCAGATTTAAAGCATCACAAACCTTAACTGATCAGGGTGACCTATGTTGTATCGAATGCAAATGTAATCGTGACGTCATCTTGAGTCTTACTCCTGCCACAGAATTTGACTGTACAATGAAGCTTCAGCATCACAGAGATTCATAACATATCCTAGAGGCTGTGTGTGGGTTGCTCTACCAATTTGGTGCCTTTTCAGAAGTGTAACTTGGTAAAAAATAAAAAATAAAACGTTTGATGTCATCTAATTTAAACCATCTGTCATAAAGAGCACATGGTCAACTTCATAAAAAACTAGTTTTCCCATTTCAAGAGGTTACCTTTAAAAAATGACTTGAATAAGTGCCAATTAAGTGCCAAATAAAGTAACAGGTTGCCCATAACAGGGTTGCAATTTCAAATTAGCCATGAGTCCTCTTGTGACAGAGGAAATGGAAGCGTCTTGTGTGCAACAAGGAGGGGCATTTGAATGCAGCTTCAATTGTTTTTATTTTATTGTTAAAGGTCCAGTGCAGTCAACACTTTATTTCCACAATATGAGGTTGGAATAATACTGTGAAATTGTAAAATGCTGCTAATGCCCTTTTAAGTCCATGGTGACATCACAATGCGGTAAAATAGTTAATAGACCAATAAGAAATAGAGTTCCAAACCCATAGAGACCCAATACAATTATGTCTAAACCTCTCTGCCAATAACAGCAAATCTTCATTTTTTTTTTTTGCTTACCTAGACCTCTCCCTGACAGTCCTAGCAAAATTCTTGCTTGAGAAATTGTCCTTTGCTAAGAAGCTAAAAAAAATGTTTTTTTTTAACGATTTTAATTGAAAACGCACACAGAAAAGTATTTAATGGTTACCCAGAAGTGATTTGATATTGACCTTGTGAAGATACCATTGGACCTTTACAGCATTTCTAGCCTGTCTATCTATGGGTAAGAGGGTTGACTTGTTATGCTGGACCCGGTCGGTTTTCTACCACAAAACAACAGAAAATAGCCCAACAAAAAAAAAGTAGAATGAGCTCACCTGCTTTTACACCAGTTGACTATTAGATTTTCAATGTTCGTTTTGAAAAGAATATTTAAAAATGAATAGTTTCACCATATTAAAATGAGAGTTCAGTTTGCGTAACTGGGTTGACTTTAAAATGAGGGACAGACATAAATGAAACACTAATCACAAATAATACTCTTCAGAAATGACTTTGTCAAAGCAACAAAATAACTCGAGCTTTACAATGATGTTGAAAATGTAAAACATTTGGGGGTTAAGTGGGTTAAAATCTTCCTAGACGTCACAGATGGAGCACGGAGAGACATGTCTAAATGCTGAATTTTGGCACTTTAGCAAGTCTTTATTCATATTGAAAATCAGATTTATTGAATTCTCCATGTGGTCTATATTAATATAACAGATTTCAAAAATGCAGTATTGGTGCACAATTTCTACTTAAAATATCAAAGGGACGCAAAAGGCAGTCATTTCGTGGAACTACCCAGTTACATTGACGGACATATCCTCTGCACTTTTACATTAAATGTTGGCAAATGTTATCTTTCTGGGTTGTTGTATGTGTACAAGCAAAACAGACTTCCCTTACAGGGACAATAACATTGTATATTATTGTCTTGTTGTATGATTACTGTGAAATGAAGAGATCTATAATGTATGAGGTTGTGCAAGTCATGAGAAGTACATTGCATTTGGTGGATGTTTTCTGGTGTGTTATTATTTTCTAGCTATGACCGAACTCTGTTTATACTGTCAACCATCTGTGGGAAGTAGAACAAATACACTTGCCTAACCCTTTTTTCTCTCTCTCTCTGTGTTGCCATGGATACAAATGGTTTTCACTAGCACTTAAAGAACCTATTAATCTTGGTGCCACTGATAGCTACAGTGCCTGATCTAACAGCATGCACACATAAACATAGAGGACACTGTGAGAGAAATTACATTTTATTATGCAAATGTCTATATCTTATTTACACATTGTCAGGACAGCTCTAGGTGGCCCGCAACCGACCAATGATTGGTGTCTTTGAGTCGACTAACTCTCAGATCATCCTTCACTGACTGGGCCCTGTTTACGCCTCCAAGGTGCTCCCTCACACAGGAATACACACTCAGAGCCTACGTAACAGAGGCTTTTCTTAAAAACTCCACTTTGCGTGTTTCACTCAACTCTTTCTTTGAAAAAGAAAAACTAAGTTTGAGATGTGGCATCCACTCGCCTCTCAGAACATGGGTGGGTCCATCTGCTCCGTTCCCAAAGTGTGGTCTCCCTGTGATCCCAAGTTTGAAGGATCCTTCGTCTACAATTTACCCAGGTCATCAGGAGCGTTCACCAAGTGAAGATTCACATCAAATTAAATCAACCTTTATTTGCCACATGCACCGAATACAACAAGTCTAGACTTTACCTTGAAATGCTGACTTACAAGCCCTTAACCAACAGTGCAGTTCAAGAAGAAGAAACTATTTACCAACTAGGCTAAAATAAAAAAGTTATAATAAAAAGTAACACAATAAGAATAACGAGGCTATATACAGGGGGCACCGGTACCGATATCCCCGTCGCCAAATGTGGTGATTCATTTCTTTATTATCAAATGAGGAGAGACAAACTTATCACACAAGTCAGTTATACTTAAACTAAATATTTATTCACTTGTTAATAAGGGAGCAGGTCAATACAACACATCAAGTGAATCGATTGAGCTCTCTACGTTAATGATGGCTGGTCGACGAATTGAGAGGCCCAAGACAAAAGTACAAAGGTCTTTTATAGCCAAGATGCACCCCCTTCAGGCTACATGACAAACAACAGATGTATGGAGTGGGTCACAAGGTTAAGATTAGTATGAAAGATACTGTCTGCTGTGAATGATAAGTATCTCATTGTGTAGAGACCAGGGTCTGGCCCTGGGGTCATCTCTCCCTGGTACCTTATAGAAAATAAACATTAACTCATGCTCTGGAATGCGGTATCACCCAAAGACATCGTAAATCTTCCAGAGGCCCATCCTCAGTAGAACACACACAGATGAGCGTTTTAACAACCCCTTATTCCGTTGCATAAAACAACCATTTGATGCAATAACAGCATTGTAACATCATCTTGTAATTTCTCTCACAACACTGGCGTAGGTAGCTCGTTGCAGCTGCAACATTTTCTCTCAGCCTCATGGCAAAATGTGTAGTTAGATAAGCAGGAAATGAGCTCTAAAACAGCAACATTTTCTCTCAGATGAATGGCAAAATAGGTTTCGCCTTGCGAAACTGCTACGCCACTGATAGAGAACAGAACATTCAATGTTGACCAGAGTGAGGGCAGGGCCCTATGGGCAAAGAGCAGGTAGGGCCAGTTATTCCAGTAAGTATCTTGGTGGGGAGACTTGTAAGGCATGTCATAGAAAACAGACACACCAGTGGCCTATCCGGTTCCACTAGCCGGGACCGGGATGTAGATACAGCCATATATAGTACATCCTACTCCAGAACACTTACGTATTACTCAGGAATCACAACCTCTGATGGAATGTGTGAGCCGGATCAGGTGCATTAATTGTTCTATGACACAAGCAATGCACTCAAACCTGTTATTGGTACTCTGACAGCTCACTGAAATAAGTTGAGGACCATTAAGGACAGGAATGCATTCTTGTACTCCCACAGACACAGTAGTAAAATGGTCTGTGGCTAACAAGTGGCATAGTTACTGGGTGAACGAAAATGGGGTAGTAACTTCATGAATTCAACAAGTCGTGTATTTCAGTATCCTCATAAGTGCAGCATGACATAATGATCATAATTATAATCACCAATAGTGTGAATGAATGGCAGTGGAAGTGCTAGATTCATCTGTAGCTCATTTTGTCTGAGGAGCTGAAAAAATTCACCGTTTACCCACTGCCTTTATTTACAAGTGTCTACCTGCACAATGTCTACCTACTATTTTGAAAACATGAAGCCTCGACTTCCTGCTCTGAGAAGCAAACAGCAAGTTCAACCTAGACTGGTTCTGTCGCTGCCGTCACCATCCTGTGACTGTTACACCTCAACCTCGTCATGGGTAGAAAGAAGACCGGGGTAACCTTTAACCTGTCGGTGTTTGACTGCATCACACACCGGCATGAAAAAGGCCAATATTTGGGTCAAACAATAATTCTATTGGGTCACCTGACCAGGAAAAGCTCTAAAAACTCCTATTAACAACAACACTAATGCAGTTATGTGAACAAATATAGAAACACACCATGCAACAATTCCAAAGATGTTCAAAGATCCTAATCTATGGATTTCACATGACTGGGAATACAGATATACATACATCTGTTGGTCACAGATACTTAAAAAAAAAGGTAGGGGCTTGGATCAGAAAACCAGTCCGTATCTGGTGTGACCACCATTTGCCTTATGCTGCAGGACACACCTCCTTCGCATAAAGTTGATCAGACTGTTGACTGTGGCCTGTGGAATGTTGTCCCGCTCCTCAACGGCTGCGAAGCTGCTGGATGTTGGCGGAAACTGGACCACGCTGTCGAGCACACCGATTCAGAGCATCCCAAACATTTTCAAATGGGTGACAGGCCATGGAAGAATGAGGACATTTTCAGCTTCCTGGAATTGTGTACAGGTCCTTGCGACATGGGGCCGTGCATTATCATTCTGAAACATGAGGTGATGGCGGTAGATGATTGGCACGACAATGGGCCTCAGGATTTCGTCATAGTTTCATCAGCTGTCCGATTGGCTGGTCTCAGACCATCCCGCAGGTGATCAAGCCAGATGTGGAGGTCCTGAGTGGTTACATGTGGTCTGCGGTTGCGAGGCCGGGTGGATGTACTGCCAAATTCTCTAAAACTACTTATGGTAGAGAAATTAACATGGCAACAGCTCTGGTGGATATTCCTGCAGTCAGCATGCCAATTGCATGCTCTATCAAAATGTGAGATATCTGTGGCATCTATGTTGTGTGACAAAACTGCACATTTTAGAGTGACCATTTACTGTTCCCAGCACAAGGTGCACCTGTGTAATGATCATGCTGTTTAAAATCAGCTTCTTGATATGCCACACCTGTCAAGTGGATGCATTATCTTGGCAAGGAGAAATGCTCACTGACAGGGATGTAAACATATTTGTGCACATTTTAGAGCAATGAGGAGATTTTTGTGCATATGGAACATTTCTGGGATCTTTTATTTCAGCTCATGGAACCAACACTTTACATGTTGTGTTTATATTTCTGTTCAGTGTAGTTTATACCACAGTCCCAATTATCATTCGCATATGCTTTATTTAAAACATTTTATTCCACTTTATCATTATACAAACTCAATCATACATAGTGTCGACCTTTGCTATACATTCCTTTAACCCTGGGTCCTAGTAACCTGCGGAGCGCATTGAAGTTCTAACTCCTACACATGTCATGTAATCCTGTTGGGGGATTAGGGGCTTGAACTAAGAGGGGCTTTTATACATGAGACCAGTTCATGAGGTGACCCTAATAAGCTGTACACGTTCACCCCCCAAAAAATTATATCAAATTTCTAAAAACAAACAATGCAGAGTAGAGTTTCAGTAATAGTTTCACAAAGCTAAACTATGGGACGTACAGTGGTTGTGTGACTCATACAAACAAGACAGCATGAGCATGGCCATATCGCATTTCAATTCTCATCCAGTCAGGCCTCGCTTTCAACTCTTTATGGTCAGGGGGGACAGTGAGGTACTGTTTACCACACACACACAGAGCAGAATTACTGGGGTTTGAGCTGGGGCTGCGGGGGCCTGTGGTCTGGTCTCCTGCGACCCAGTTGCACAAAGGCAGCATTGTAAACCAGCAGCAGCAGAGCGACCAGCCCAGCAGATGGATCAGCAGGACGGAGTGGTGTGTTATGGGTTGGGAAGACTGGACTCAGTAAGGCCCATAGAAACAAACCCAGCCTGAGCTAGCTGCCCCTCCTCTAGATCCACCTCTCTGGTTCGGTCAGGTCTGTCCATGACAAATCAAAAAAGGCCTAGCATGTCATCTTTTGTGACGGGTTGGTTTGACAGAGGAAGTAAAAGGTTGTTGCATATTAATTCCTTGACATGTGTACTGTAGCATTTGTCTTACTCTCTACCACTCCCTGAACACTGGCTAGTTGCATCATCCACCCAAGTGGCCTTTTTTGACGTCATTCAAACACTGACAGATAAAAAAAAATCTAATAAGGCATGAAGACATTAGGGTATAAATATTTAACAAAAAAACCCCATAGCTAAATATAGCACAGTCTTGTCGACTGGAAGAAAAAAAAGCAAGCATACAAAGTCGTAAGTGAAAGGCTTATGTAAAACACTTCTGTTTCAAAGGCAGATTCTGCCATAGTGGCTGTGAGTGCATCTTGCATCCAATCTCAAAAAGAATCCCTTTGGAAATTGCATAACATCTAAATGATACCACTGATGAATCCTTCAAAAACTATACGTTTCACCAGTAATGGCTTTGGCTTTTAATCCAGCTGGTAACACCAGGTTCGACAGTGTCTTCCGACAGTGTCCCTTGATTGTCTTAGTTCATTTACCCTGAACCTTTGTAGCCGGGTGTTGTTTGACGGTTTCCAGACTGGGTGGAAGTTGCCAGTTCACTTCCTTCGGCAGCGCAGGCAGCAGGCCCGAGAGCGACCCACCTCCTCTTCCTTGTCTTCCTGCACTGTGTAGGAGGACTGGCCGTTGTAGCGCGAGGGGTTTGAGGCGTCACCATCCCCATCCTTGGTAACGTCTGAGGGGGCTTGCGACTCCCCATTGGGTTTGAAGGCACCGTACGGGTTGAGGGAAGAGTTGCGGTTGCTATAGGTACTTTCCAGGGCCATGGGGTTGATGATGATCGCGCTGTCCTCTGCAGAACGTAGCTTGGCCCGAGGGATGGTCACTTCTCCATAAGAGCTGCCCAGAGACAGATTCATGATGGCTGGTTAAAGGCGGCTGAGAGGACGTAACACAGGTAGATAGGGTCTGTGACTGTCAATGTCAGATCTCAGACACGGTATTGAGGCTCTTTTCTGAACATTAAGCTTTGCTGTCACCATTTGTTCTGGTTTCCTCTGGTGACTTGAACTGGCTTTCCAAGAATAGTCCTGTAAAAGACAGATTGAAAAAACTGTACAGTTATAAAGAGAATTCTGAAACTACAAAAGCTCTGGTTTTGTTCTGCTTGACATTTGAGAAATTTGGGGATGAGGAGTATCACAGAATAAAATTAAAATAATTTTCATAATGTTCCTGCATATTCCTGATCCAAACAAAGCTCACTGTAGGATCTTTCTCACGTGAGGGTTTATCCATTAACTCATCTTACTGCTAGAATTGTTCTCGCATTCCCTTTCCAAATCATTTTAATGATCCTATGTCACGTTGACACTGAAACGTCTTTTATACGGAACTTTTAAAACCACTAAACACTTCACCAGTAACAAGCACCGATTGTTCACGCTTACCTCTTCAACTTGTGTAGTTCTGCAGCAGTCAAGTGTTGTATGACTTCCAATGTCAATTCCCCAGGTCTTTAGATGGGTCATACAATCCAGTGAGCACTTAAAGGTTTAATGGTTGTCTCTTGAAGACCCTTCTAGGTGCACTTCCTCTGTGTCTCTTTACAGGAAAAGGGAGCCACACCTGTAGCGGTGTGTGTCAGAGTAAAGACTGAAATGGCCCACACACATGCTCCGGTGAGGTAGAGTGCTGTTGGTGTACCTGGGAACCGCCTGACCCCACCCCTATGAGAACAGAGCAGACGCCCGAAACCCTGAGAGGGTGTGGTGACGACTGGCAAGCCTCAGTCCTGGAATGTCATTCCTCTCGCTGCTCAACACAGGTGCATTTGTCACGGTGACCAGGTCACTCCGCTCCCTTTGTCTCTCACAGTATCTGTAGCCTGCTGCTAAGTTACACCACCCATTGAAATATAATGTAAATGGTAAATGATGTGTGACCACTCAAAGCTATAATCACGCAGGTACAGTGTGTCATATTGACATGACTGTCTTGTTTGTTGTATTTGATACTTTTTGAGTTGCAGAGAGTGGTCTACAGAGACCACTCAAGTTTAAACCATGATACTACAGGATTACTGACATAGCTACCGTACCTGTATGGGTTTAGTTGAATTTAGGTTCAGTCCAGTGTTACATTTACCTGGTTCCATATGAAACACAATTCAAGTGGCTATTTATTCTGCTTTCACCCAGAAACTTTACATTTGTATGCTCAGCATGTTTGTGAAATGAGTCAAAGTGAACAAGCGCATGCAGACAAATGGACACCACAAATGCAAACAAACACATGCACGCACGCACACAGTCTTGTATAACTAACCTTGTGGGGACACACAATTCAGTCCCATTCAAAATCCTATTTTCCCCTAACCCTAGCTCCTGACCCTAATTTGAACCTTAACCATAAATCCCCTAGAAATAGTATTTGACCTTGTGGGGACTGACAAAATGTACCCAGTTGGTCAAAAAAATGTTTTTCATTTACTAGTTGTGGGGACTTATGGTTCTCACAAGTATAGTTAAACACAACCGCAGTCATTCTCTCACACACATACGTACAAGCATGCACACACACGTCATGATTTTGTAAGATAACAATTCTATGGCCCTTTGTTTCCCTCAAGTGGTTTTACTGGTCAATGCGTTTCACTTTACAGCAACTAAGGTTTGTTACTTTTTTTTGTGCATTTATGCTATTGAGTATATTAGTCTACATACAGTTGAAGTCAGAAGTTTCCATACACTTAGGTTGGAGTCATTAAAACTCGTTTTTCAACCACGCCACAAATGTATTGTTAACAAACTATAGTTTTGGCAAGTCAGTTAGGACATCTACTTTGTGCATGACAAGTCATTTTTCCAACAATTGTTTACAGACAAGATTGTTCCAGTAGGTCAGAAGTTTACATACACTGAATTGACTGTGCTTTTAAACAACTTGGAAAATTCCAGAACATGATGTCACGGCTTTAGAAGCTTCTGATAGGCTAATAGACATAATTTGAGTCAATTGGAGGTGCACCTGTGGATGTCTTTCAAGGCCTACCTTCAAATTCAGTGCCTCTTTGCTTGACATCATGGGAAAATCTAAAGAAATCAGCCAAGACCTCAGAAAAAACATTGCAGACCTCAACAAGTCTGGTTCATCCTTGGGAGCAATTTCCAAACACTTGAAGGTACCACGTTCATCTGTACAATAGTACGCAAGTATAAACACCATGGGACCACGCAGCCGTCATACCACTCAGGAAGGAGACGTGTTCTGTCTCCTAGAAATGAACGTACTTTGGTGCGAAAAGTGTAAATCAATCCCAGAACAGCAAAGGGCCTTGGGAAGATGCTGGAGGAAACAGGTACAAAAGTATCTATATCCACAGTAAAACGAGTCCTACATTGTCATAACCTGAAAGGCCGATCAGCAAGGAAGAAGCCACTGCTCCAAAACCACCATAAAAAAAGCCAGACTTCGGTTTGTAACTGCACATGGGGACAAAGATCGTACTTTTTGGAGAAATGTCCTCTGGTCTGATGAAACAAAAATAGAACTGTTTGGCCATAATGACCATCGTTATGTTTGGAGGAAAAAGGGGGAGGCTTGCAAGCCGAAGAACACCATCCGTGAAGCATGGGGGTGGCAGCATCATGTCGTGGGGGTGCTTTGCTGCAGGAGGGACTGGTGCATTTCACAAAATAGATGGCATCATGAGGGAGGAAAATTGTGGATATATTGCAGCAATATCTCAAGACATCAGACAGGAAGCTAAAGCTTGGTCGCAAATGGGTCTTCAAAATGCACAATGACCCCTAGCATACTTCCGAAGTTGTTGCAAAATGGCTTAAGGACAACAGTCAAGGTATTGGAGTGGCCACCACAAAGCCCAGATCTCAATCCTATAGAACATTTGTGGGCAGAACTGAAAAATTGTGTGTGAGGGTCTACAAACCTGACTCAGTTACACCAGCTCTGTCTGGAGGAATGGGCCAAAATTCACCCAACTTATTGTGGGAAGCTTGTGGAAGGCTACCCGTTTGACCCAAGTTGAACCATTTAAAGGCAATGCTACCAAATACTAATTGAGTGCATGTAAACTTCTGACCCACTGGGAATGTGATGAAAGATATCAAATCTGAAATAAATCTCTACTATTATTCTGACATTTCACATTCTTAAAATAAAGTGGTGATCCTAACTGACCTAAGACAGGGAATTTTTACTAGGATTAACTGTCAGGAATTGTGAAAAACTGAGTTGAAATGTATTTGGTTAAGGTGTATGTAAACTTCTGACTTCAACTCTATATTCCAGTTTTTCACTTTCAGAATTAGCCTCAATTCTGGGAGTTACACTACAAGTATGTGGACACCTGCTCGTTGAACATCTCATTCCAAAATCATGGGCATTAATATGGAGTTGGTCCCCCCCTTTGCTGCTATAACAGTCTCCAATTTTCTGGGACGGCTTTCCAGTAGATGTTGGAACATGGCTGCGGGGACTTGCTTCCATTCAGCCACAAGAGCATTAGTGAGGTTGGGCACTGATGTTGGGCGATTAGGCTTGGCTCGCAGTAGGCGTTCCAATTCATCCAAAAGGTGTGCAATGGGGTTGAGGTCAGGGATCTGTGCAGGCCAGTCAAGTTCTTCCACACCAATCTTGACAAACCATTTCTGTAAGGACCTCGCTTTGTGCACAGGAGCAAAGTCATGCTGAAACAGGAAATGGCGTTCCCCAAACTGTTTCCACAAAGTTGGAAGCACAGAATCGTATAGAATGTAATTGTATGCTGTAGCATTAAGATTTCCCTTCACTGGAACTAAGGGGCCTAACCCGAAAGATGAAAAACCTACCCCAGACCATTATTCCTCCTCCAACAAACTTTACAGTTGGCCCTATGAATTTGTGCAGGTAGCGTTCTCCTGGAATCCGCCAAACCCAGATTCGTCTGTCGGACTGCCAGATGGTGAAGCGTGATTGATCACTCCAGAGAACGCGTTTCCAATGCTCCAGCGGTGGCGAGCTTTACACCACTCTAGCCGACACTTGATCTTAGGCTTATGCTCGGCCATAGAAACCCATTTCATGAAGATCCTGACAAACAGTTTCTCTACAGACAACACAAAGATTCCTTGATGTCCTTCCAGACTCCCTCTGTCTACCCAAGGACGCCAGAGGACAAAAATCAGTTAACCACCTAACTGAGGAAATCGATTTAACCTTGCGCAATACCCTAGATGCAGTTGCACCCCTAAAAACGAAAAACGTTTCTCATAAGAAACTAGCTCCCTGGTATACAGAAAATACCAGAGCTCTGAAAATTCCAGAAAATTGGAACGGAAATGGCGCCACACCAAACTGGAAGTCTTTCCGACTAGCTTGGAAAGACAGTACCGTGCAGTATCGAAGACCCCTTACTGCTGCTCGATCATCCTATTTTTCCAACTTAATTGAGGAAAATAATAACAATCCGAAATTCCTTTTTGATACTGTCGCAAACCTAACTAAAAAGCAGCATTCCCCAAGAGAGGTTGGCTTTCACTTCAGCAGTAATAAATTCATGAACTTCTTTGAGGAAAAGATCATGATTATTAGAAAGCAAATTACAGACTCCTCTTTAAATCTGCGTATTCCTTCAAAGCTCAGTTGTCCTGAGTCTGCACAACTCTGCCAGGACCTAGGATCAAGAGAGACACTCAAGTGTTTTAGTACTATATCTCTTGACACAATGATGAAAATAATCATGGCCTCTAAACCTTCAAGCTGCATACTATTCCAACTAAACTACTAAAAGAGCTGCTTCCTGTGCTTGGCCCTCCTATGTTGAACATAATAAACAGCTCTCTATCCACCAGATGTGTACCAAACTCACTAAAAGTGGCAGTAATAAAGCCTCTCTTGAAAAAGCCAAACCTTGACCCAGAAAATATATTTTTTTTAAATTTAAAAATCGATATCGAATCTTCCATTCCTCTCAAAATTTTTAGAAAAGGCTGTTGCGCAGCAACTCACTGCCTTCCTGAAGACAAACAATGTATACGAAATGCTTCAGTCTGGTTTTAGACCCCATCATAGCATTGAGACTGCACTTGTGAAGGTGGTAAATGACCTTTTAATGGCATCAGACCGAGGCTGTGCATCTGTCCTCGTGCTCCTAGACCTTAGTGCTGCTTTTGATAACATCGATCACCACATTCTTTTGGAGAGATTGGAAACCCAAATTGGTCTACACGGACAAGTTCTGGCCTGGTTTAGATCTTATCTGTTGGAAAGATATCAGTTTGTCTCTGTGAATGGTTTGTCCTCTGACAAATCTACTGTAAATTTTGGTTTTCCTCAAGGTTCCATTTTAGGACCACTATTGTTTTCACTATATATTTTACCTCTTGGGGATGTCATTCGAAAGCATAATGTTAACTTTCACTGCTATGCGGATGACACACAGCTGTACATTTCAATTAAACATGGTGAAGCCCCAAAATTGCCCTCGCTAGAAGCATGTGTTTCAGACATAAGGAAGTGGATGGCTGCAAACTTTCTACTTTTAAACAGAGATGCTTGTTCTAGGTCTCAAGAAACAAAGAGATCTTCTGTTGAATCTAACAATTAATCTTAATGGTTGTACAGTCGTCACAAATAAAACTGTGAAGGACCTCGGCGTTACTCTGGACCCTGATCTCTCTTTTGAAGAACATATCAAGACTGTTTCAAGGACAGCTTTTTTCCATCTACGTAACACTGCAAAAATCAGAAACTTTCTGTCCAAAAATGATGCAGAAAAATTAATCCATGCTTTTGTCACTTCTAGGTTAGACTACTGCAATGCTCTACTTTCCGGCTACCCGGATAAAGCACTAAATAAACCTCAGTTAGTGCTAAATACGGCTGCTAGAATCCTGACTAGAACCAAACAATTTAATCATATTACTCCAGTGCTAGCCTCCCTACACTGGCTTCCTGTCAAGGCAAGGGCTGATTTCAAGGTTTTACTGCTAACCTACAAAGCATTACATGGGCTTGCTCCTACCTATCTCTGATTTGGTCCTGCCGTACATACCTACACGTACACTACGGTCACAAGACGCAGGCCTCCTAATTGTCCCTAGAATTTCTAAGCAAACAGCTGGAGGCAGGGCTTTCTCCTATAGAGCTCAATTTTTATGGAATGGTCTGCCTACCCATGTGAGTGACGGAAACTCAGTCTCAACCTTTAAGTCTTTACTGAAGACTCATCTCTTCAGCGGGTCATATGATTGAGTGTAGTCTGGCCCAGGAGTGTGAAGGTGAACGGAAAGGCTCTGGAGCAACGAACCGGCCCTTGCTGTCTCTGCCTGGCCGGTTCCCCTTTCGACTGGGATTCTCTGCCTCTAACCCTATTACAGGGGCTGAGTCACTGGCTTACTGGGGCTCTTTCATACCGTCCCTAGAAGGGGTGCGTCACTTGAGTGGGTTGAGTCACTGATGTGATCTTCCTGTCTGGGTTGGCGCCCCCCCTTGGGTTGTGCCGTGGCGGAGATCTTTGTGGGCTATACTCGGCCTTGTCTCAGGACGGTAAGTTGGTGGTTGAAGATATCCCTCTAGTGGTGTGGGGGCTGTGCTTTGGCAAAGTGGGTGGGGTTATATCCTTCCTGTTTTGGCCCTGTCCGGGGGTGTCAAAGGATGGGGCCACAGTGTCTCCTGACCCCTCCTGTCTCAGCCTCCAGTATTTATGCTGCAGTAGTTTACATGTCGGGGGGCTACGGTCAGTTTGTTATATCTGGAGTACTTCTCCTGTCCTATCCGGTGTCCTGTGTGAATTTAAGTATGCTCTCTCTAATTCTCTCTTTCTTTCTCTCTCTCTCTCGGAGGACCTGAGCCCTAGGACCATGCCTCAGGACTACCTGACATAATGACTCCTTGCTGTCCTCAGTCCACCTGGCCGTGCTGCTGCTCCAGTTTCAACTGTTCTGCCTGTGATTATTATTATTTGACCATGCTGGTCATTTATGAACATCTTGGCCATGTTCTGTTATAATCTCCACCCGGCACAGCCAGAAGAGGACTGGCCACCCCACATAGCCTGGTTCCTCTCTAGGTTTCTTCCTAGGTTTTGGCCTTTCTAGGGAGTTTTTCCTAGCCACCGTGCTTCTACACCTGCATTGCTTGCTGTTTGGGGTTTTAGGCTGGGTTTCTGTACAGCACTTTGAGATATCAGCTGATGTACGAAGGGCTATATAAATACCTTTGATTTGATTTACGTGCTACAGCACTTTGTGTTCCCGTTCTGTGAGCGTGTGTGGCCTACCACTTCACAGCTGAGCCGTTGTTGCTCCTAGATGTTTCCACTTCACAATAACAGCCCTTGCAGTTGACCGGGGCAGTTCTAGCAGGGCAGAAATTTGAAGAACAGACTTGTTGGAAAGGTGCGATCCTATGACGGTGCAATGTTGAAAGTCACTGGAGCTATTCAGTAAGGCCATTCTACTGCCAATGTTTGTCTATGGAAATTGCATGGCTGTGTGCTCGACTATGTGTGGCTGAAAATAGATGAAGCCACTCATTTGAAGGACTTGAACCGGGTGTTTTTACACTTGGTTACTTTTAGCACGTTTGTGAACTTTTTTTGTGCAGTGTGTGTGACCACTCCAAAGGAACTCGGACCCCTTCAAAAGAGCACCCGAAGGGAATCGAAATGAGACCATCTTGAGGTGATCGGAATTCTGGTTCCCTTTATTAGCGCAATGTGAACAAAGCGCCCAATGTTCTCGTCATTATTCCCGCACCATACACTAGACTACTGCAACACCGTTTCCCCTGACATAACCCTCACATTGGTGCCACAAGAGAGAAGATATGCAGGATCGCGGAAAAAACGTGTGCCGTTTTGGGATATGGATTAGTAATTGACGCACAGAAATTAAAGTGGTTTTAATTCAGATGATTTGTTTGCAATATGTGATCTATAGGCTAAGAGTGTCCTAGACAGTTTATTCAATTGTGGGGTTTGAATAGTGTGAGAAGAAAACATTGGGTAAGAATCATATCGTAGCGCTAGAATTGACTTTGTAGCCTTAACGGGGAAGTAGCCTACACTGGGGTGTACAACTTTCAATTAAATCACTTAATCTGCAGTTACTCTGCTATTTATTATTTTACCAATATTATTTACATGTTAACAGTATCTTATTTCAATTATTATGTGTCTCACATTTTAGGTAAATGCAATCAATTAGCTTCCAAACTGTCCAATAACGCAATCTGATGGAATGGCTCATCTTGCACTTTGTAAAAACCCAGAGTGCATTGAGTGAATATTGGAAAAATATCCATCAATATTAGGATAGGAGAATTTGATCCTAAATCTGTGGTTTAGGGTAACTTCTATTTCAAGCTAATTTACATAGCAGACCATTGCTCCCATGAACCAATATGTCCTTTGGGACATTTTCCCTTGTGCTCCAATCAAATCACTCCTCTAACATTAAAATTGAGCAGGGGTTAGCTCCAGAGATCAACACCAATCCTATAATGTGTGAAGTACATCTTTTCTTGTCACACAAATGTTTGTTTTTTTAAAGAATACGGCAAAATTTATTAGACATGTTTTCCTGGATCTAAAAAAAACCAATGTGAGATTAAAGTCTATGCAGTGTTGAATGAGTCACATGATTCAAGTATATTACAATGTACATATGAAAACGTGTGCAGCAGGCAGTGACCTTGGCGTTTGGTTTCTGTATGCGACACTATTTGTGGAACGATGACGTAGCCAAGGGGTTTGTCACCGGCATCTCCCCGGTCCATCACGTCTGTGACCACCGCTCGGCGTACGCTAGATGTCAGAATTCCTTGACCGAAGGGTCAGAGTCAGAAGAGACCGCGACCCCCCTCAAAACAGAGTAATAGTTCAGCAGCAGAAACACAAAAGCACCAGGAAGTCTACATTTGTTCAAAGCATTTTTTGTGTGTGTGTGTGAATACATCAAAAACAACCCCCAAAAAACACTCAGTATTTTTGGCACTACTAGAAAATCTAAAACAAACAGGAAAAAGATAGCTTTAAATAGCTCAGCCCTGGGTATCTGAAGGGTGTCACAATCGTTAGTATCGACATCAGCATAAGTTTTAGTCTTAAAAAAAGGTTTAGCCCAACTTATTTGAATATTATCACTGGCAGATAACTTCCAGTTTAACAACTTATTCCAATTGAACTGAACAGAAGACAAAAAGTAATAGTTACCAGTACCAGCTTGCACATTCTCTCCCATGATCCTACCACCAGTGCTGCACTTCGGCATGGGTTTGTTTTGTAATGATGGTCAGAAGGCTGTATATCAGCATAGAATTAAAATGGCTCCATTCAGAGGAATACATCAGGATTTAGTCCATTGATGAATTGGGTTAGATTAACACACGTCATCGTAAATCATCTTCACAGAAATCACTGAAGTCATCATCACATGTTAATGTCTACTCTAAAATGTGACATGCCCCTTTTAGCAGTCATTTACGGTTAGGGTTACAGGAGAAATAATTGGCAGCAGGCAGCGCTACTAGCTACCTCTAATGATGATGAATAATGCATGGCTGTGATGGCAGAGATCGTACACCATGGGCTTAATACAACAGGGAAGTTTTCATTAGGGCACACCATAGCAAACATTTTTTTCTCTTCATCACACTGAAAATAAGAGGTTCCTATTGGACCAAGTCCAGGTACTCCTGGCTGGTTTCAGACAGTTTACTTCCTGCAGGTGCCTAATTAATACAACCCAGACACATTTGACTGGGAGGAATCGTGCCAGTCTTTACCTACATGACAGGAAGGGGATGAGTCCACATATTCACCCCAACACAAGCACCTTCTCTGGGGATGACAGAAGAGGGAGAGCCAGCAGCGCGGACGGAGAGTGTATGAGAGACAGAAGGAGAGGAGGAAGGCGTTCAGTATCAGAGTGAAGGAGGGAGGGAAAGAGAAGGAGGGTAGCTCTGTATATAGTCTCTGGTACATTCCTTCTTCGTGGTGTGTTTACTGTAGGTGTGTCTACTATATAGAGAAGCCTGCCCACATGATAGTGGCTTAGTGTGACAGGGGTTACCTGTGTGTGTGTGGATGTGTCTCGCTGCTCGCTAGCCTAGTCCCAGATCTGTTTGTGACGTATGGCCAACAGACAAAGGGAGTTGGGCTACACGGCACTAAGCAGATGTTTAAAATCAGGCTAGTGCTGCTCGTGTCTGAAACCTCAGAGGAACTCCCCATTGACGAGGAGACCCCTGACAAAAGGCAATATGGGTCAAATGTATCAAAATAAAATAAAAGATGCTAATAAAATGTAAAAGCTATGTTATTCTTATGGAAGTAAAAAGTAACTAATTGCTGTAAACTATCTTGCTTTTGCTGGTCGTAATCAATTGTCAAAATAAGTAAATAGTTATTTGAACCTAGTCGATGGAATAGACCCCTTGTTAGTAAAGCAAGAGTGGTGGCTTGTGAGTCAGTCAGTGCATCGTATGGTAGCTGAACACCTCTCAATTTCAATGTACAGTACATGTACTGAATGTCAGTGTATGAATGAGTGTGTGCGCACGCAAGTCCACTTGGATCTGTACAAGCACGTTAGCGTGTCCACCAGTTTCTTATAGTTTAGTCCGTTTCCCCCAGAAAGCGTCTCTCGGGTCAGCCATCTTGGCTCACATAGTCCCCAGGGGTTCTCCGTAGCGGATCTTCTGGCCGGCCTTCAGGTTGAAGGTGAAGTCGTGCGGAGCCTCGAAGAGCAGGACGATGGTGGAGCCCAGGTTGAACTCTCCCAGGTGCTCCCCTTTCCTCATGCTCACTCCCTCCTGGTTGTTGTTCGACAAGTAGCTGAAGTCGTTGTATGAGCCTTTGCTGTAGCGCGGGCTGTTGGTCCGAAGCTCCTGGGGGGGAAAAGTGGGGCCAGTTTAGTAAATATATTGGTTATAGAGCATAGCTTTATACCCCCCCATAAACTCAGTATCCATCCATGTGATATGGACAAAAAACAAAAAAATGGGGAATTGGAGGACAATAGCCGAATTGGACTAATTCCCATTAGACGATAAGCAGCACAGCTGAATGAGGTCATATCCTCCTGTTGTGTTGACTACGCCCAGGTGGAAACAGCTTGTATCACTGGCCCCCTCACTCATCTCCCCATAGTCTTTCTCACCTCCTTTATCCTCCCTTCCCACCTGTTGAATTGACAAGGAAAACTGTAGGGGCTAATCTCATGACAACTGAATCTGGAATCCTATGACTGGGACCCAAAAACAAAGGAGTTTTTCATGGTCAGGTCACAATGTCACATGGTGAGGAGAAACTCCTGTATCCATCTACTTCAGATGAAAACAGGAGACAGCAAGCTGCGCCAGCGAGCAGAACGTCCCCTTATTGGTCTGCTCTCTGTTGACTGACCCAGGGAGGCTGCCCAGTGGCGAGCGTTGATCCAGAGGACCAAACGCATTAGCCTGTCTGCCCCCGAAGCCGAGATCCTATTGACCTACAGTAAGGAAGTGAGAGATGGTGGGCTTTTAAAACGTCCACGTCATCCTAAGCCTCTGCTCTAATCAATGGGAGATCAGTCAGTTTGAACACAGTGAGTGTGGAGATTAAATAGGCCTACCAGTGTGTGTGTGTGTGTGTCAGCAGCTTAGGGAAATGGCCTGACGTTCAGGTAAGTGAGACAGGAAGCAGAGGGAGCTTAATGGAGTGATAATAAGTGTAACATGGCTCAGAGAGACAAGGGGTCAGAAACCCTGAGTCAGGCTGGTCCACTCTCAGCTTCGTCACACTGACTTTGTACTGCATGTACTGTTATGTCCTAATAGGTTAAGCAGGTGACCCTTATCTGTCCTCACAATATCAGAGAAAGAGATCGCCATCAGTAACACATCGAACGCCAGTTCAAATGTGTACGTACACTATAATTGAACAGCTTGTCAACAGTATAGAATTGCGGTGTAAATACATGTTTAAGGAACAATAGTGGGAACACTAACTTTGATCCTCCCATTCAGAACCTCCTCCATGTATGGACAATGCCACGGTCTCTAAATACTTTGACGTGGAGAGACATTGATGCTGCACTATGCACCAGCCAGAACAAAATGGATGAATGAGTGGTTATATACTATGACAGCACCAGAACAGGTTCAGACTGGTGAAACATCCAACCTTGTCAAAGTAGATGCGTATGGAGCCCACATTGGTGGCCCCTACAGCGGTGAGGGAGAAGAAGCCGTGTGTCCACTCTCCACTCAGCACCACTCTCTCGTTATGGCAGAACAGTTCTTTGATCCAGCGAGCCACGCCAGGGTTCACTGACATCAGAGAGCCTGGGAGGGACACAAAGGGAGCAGGAAGTAAATACACAGGTACACCGACAGAAACAAAACCTAATACAAACACTGCAAGCAGCACTATACACCAGTTTATTAGGTACACCCTGTTTACGAAAATGGTTCGCGCCTACAGGCCGTGAGTCACGTGGCTGTGGCTTGCTATATAAAGCAGGCAGTCAGGCATCCAGTTACTGTTCGATTGAACATTATAAAACTGGCAAAATTAGTGACCTAAGCGACTCAGGTCGGTATGGTTGTTGGTGTCAGCCGGTTCCAGTGTCTCGGAAATGGCCAGCCTCCTGGGCTTTTCACGCAACACAGTGTCTAGGGTTTACCGAGAATGGTGAGACAAACAAAACATCCTGTCAGCGGCAGTCCTGTGGGCGAAAACGGCTCGTTGATGAGAGGTCGAAGGAGGAGGCCAAGAATCGTGCCAGCTAACAGATGGGCCACAAAGAGGCAAATAACGGCGCAGTACAACAGTTGTTTGCAGAATGGCATCTCTTATTCCAGTAGATGACCACACCGGGTTCCACTCCTATCAGCTAAAAACAAAAAGAAGCGCCTCCAGTGGGCACGCCATCACAAACACTGGAGGACTGGAAAAACACTGCCTGGTCTTGTGAGGCGTCCTAGAACAAAACAACTCATGAGTCGCATCTTTCCACAGGGGGCAAACCATTTGGATGCTACAGAAGTTTTTCGAGAAGACCGATTTTCAGGATGCCTCATGATCTGACAAAACACCACTCTAGCTCGCATCTGCAGAAGGGCGCTATTGGCGGATTGAGACACAGCCCATGCAAAACCTCTACAGGATCAGGGTCCCCCCCCCCACCACCCCACGGGACGGTTGAGCTAACGTAGGCTAATGCATGAGGTTGTAAGAAACAAAAAATATAATTCCCCAGGACAGAAAGATTAACAAGAATTTAACCTAACTACACTGTCCAATTTACAGTAGCTATTACAGTGAAATAATACATTGCTATTGTTTGAGGATAGTGCACAATTATGAACTTGAAAATGTATGAATAAACCAATTATGCACATTTGGGCAGTCTTGATAGAACATTTTGAACGGATACGCAACGGTTCATTGGATCAGTCTTACACTTTGCACATACAAAGCTGTCATCTAGTGGCCAAAGTCTAATTGCACCTGGGCTGGAATAATACATTATGGCCTCTCCTGCATTTCAAAGATGGTACAAAAACATTACAAAAATCTTTTACCAGATCTAATGTGTTATATTCTCCAACATTCATTTCACATTTCCACAAACTTCAAAGTGTTTCCTTTCAAATGGTATCAGAATATGCATATTCTTGCTTCAGGTCCTGAGCTACAGGCAGTTAGATTTGGGTAATTTTAGGCAAAAATCGAAAAAAAAAGGGGCAGATCCTTAGAGGTTTTAAATAGACGGATTCTTATGTTTTTTTTATTATTATGTTAGATTTATGCGTGGCCACGGAAATTGTAGGAGAAGAGTTTAAAAAATAACCACCAGTCAGAAGGATACAGACCGCTCAAGAGGTATGATTAGATATGCAGAAAAACCTACATATATATTTTTTTAAACATAGAATGAAGCATAATGATTATTGCTCTAGATTGCAGGAAGCCGTTTCGGGTTTTTGAAAAATAAAAAAAATAATCCAATTAACCAGCCCCAGCCATCCTCACATACTTTGTGCCTCCACAAGTTTTGGGGTGTATGACGCCCCTGATTATGATGTGTGTGTGTCCTGAACGTCCTGGGATTGTCCTAGCATAGCGGAGTAATTCTGGTGTTTATATAGGGGAATTTCAATGTCAAATGTATGAGCAGGACAGTCCTAACAGCGCACTGACCAGGGAAGTGTCTTCTGTGGGCCACCCTCCAGTCTGTGGGGGAGTGGAAGCAGTGGTAGTCTCCTGGAGCCAGGTACACCACACAGTGGAACAGCTCATTCCCCTCTTTAGTCACCAGCAGGTCCTGGAATGAGCTGGGGTCCTCTTCATCTGGGGAACCCACACATAATTATGGTCAGCAGACAGGGTGGTAAGGTGCGTCATACAAACCAATCCTAAATCCCTAGCCTCTAAACAAAACAGGATTAGATATATCTAATTCTGATAGGATGTATAACAATTATTAGTGGGTATATCAAGTCTACAACTTCAGTTATACTGTATTTACCCGCCCAACCCTTTGAGATCAACAAGTCTCAAGGGGATGAAGGTTTAAATTAGGATTAGATCCCATTAGACCGGGGTGGGGTGAAGGGAAGAGGTACTCACTTGATGGCTTGATGGTGCAGTTGATGGCCTCAGCCCAGGTGTGGGGTCCCAGGAAGGTCTCCAAAGAGTAGGTGACACCTTTGACTTGCTCCACCTCACAGTTCCGCACACGCCCAAAGTGCAGGATCTTCCCGTCTGCTGGGCTGATCTGAATTTTTTATATTTTTTAAAGACCGACATTTACGGCTTAAGCCAGGGATCTACTCCTCTATGTCTAGAATATACAGTACCTTCCTCTGTCTAGAATATACAGTACCTTCAGAAAGTACTCATATCCCTGGACTTATTTCACATTTTGTTGAGTAACCGCTTGAATTCAAAATGGATTAAATATCGCTTCTCACTCATCTACACACACACACACACACCCCCCCACCCATAATGACAAAGTGGAAACATGTTTTGAGAAATGTTCGCAAATGTATTGAAAATGAAATACAGATCTCATTTACATAAGTATTCACACCCTGGCGTCAATACATATTAGAATCACCTTTGGCAGCAATTAATTAAAGCTGTGCATATTTCTGGGTAAGTCTCTAAAAACATTGCACAAATGGAGTGTACAATATTAGCACATTTTAAATTCTTCAACCTCTGCCAAGTTGGTCGTTGATTATTGCGAGACAGCCATTTAAGTCTTGGCATAGATTCTCAAGCCGATTTAAGTCAAAACTGTAACTAGGCCACTCAGGAACATTCAACGTCATCTTGATAGCTCGTCAGCTGTATATTTGGCCTTGTGTTTTAGGTTATAATCCTGCTGAAAAGGTGAATGGGTCTACCAGTGTGTTGGAAAACAGACAACCAGGTTTTCCTCTAGGATTGTGCCTGAGCTTAGCTCTATTCCACTTATTTTTATAAAAATACAAACAGCTTTGTCCTTGCCAATGACAAGCATACCTATAACATGATGCAGACACCACCATACTTGAAAATATGAAGAGCGGTACTCAGTGATGATGTGTTGGATTTGCCCCAAACATAAAGCTTTGTATTCAGGACATGAAGTACATTTCTTTACTACATTGTTTGCAGTTTTACTTTAGTACCTTATTGCAAAAAGGAGGGATGTTTACACTCGGTCATTTAGGTTAGTATTGTGGAGTAACCACAATGTTGTTGAGCCATCAGTTTTCTATCATAGCCATTAAACTAACTGTTTTAAAACCACCATTGGCCTCATGGTGAAATCCCTAAACAGTTTCCTTCCTCTCCGGCAACTGCGTTAGGAAGGACGCCTGTATCTTTGTAGTGACTGGTTGTATTGATACACTATCCAAAGTGTAATGAATAACTTCACCATACTCAAAGGGATATTGAATGTCTGTTGATTTTTTTTACCCATCTACAAAATAGGTGTCCTCCTTCATTGGAAAAACTCCCTGTAAAACTCCATGTAGACAAATCTGTGTTTGAAATGTACTGCTCAACTGAGGGACCTTACAGATGACCTAATCTCTGTACCCCACATATCGGTTAAAAAAATGATACTTATTGCACATACGGAGTCCATGCAACTTGTGACTTAAGCACATTTTTTTACTCCTGAACTTAGACTTTCCATAACAAAGGAGTTGAATATTACTGACAAGACCATTCAGCTTTTAATTTGTTAACATTTCTAAAAACCTAATTCCACTTTCACATTATGGGGTATTGTGTGTAGGCCAGTAACACAAAATAAAAATTTAATCCATTTTAAATTCAGGCTGTAATACAATTTTTTGGGGAGAAAGCCAGGGGGTGTGAATACGGCACCTTTACGCCACCTTTCACACCAAGACGTTTGTCAGTCAACTTTACCAACGCCACCAAATGTTTCTGCATTTTCTTTATATATCTGCCGGTAACACCGCCTGTACTTTGACTTCCACCAACCGACCTAGTCACGATTCTTTATATCTCTGCCGGTAACAACGGTAACAACGCCTGTACTTTGACTTCCACCAACCGACCTAGTCACGATTCTTTATATCTCTGCCGGTAACAACGCCTGTACTTTGACTTCCACCAACCGACCTAGTCACGATTCTTTATATCTCTGCCGGTAACAACGGTAACAACGCCTGTACTTTGACTTCCACCAACCGACCTAGTCACGATTCTTTATATCTCTGCCGGTAACAACGCCTGTACTTTGACTTCCACCAACCGACCTAGTCACGATTGCAGTAGTGTATTTAAAAGTCCTGTTGGGAGTTGGAAAAAGAAAGTGCGAGAATGTGTGATCACGTCCAACGTGGATCAATAAAGAAACTCTGATGTCATCGTACAGAGGTTCATCCAGGGCAGAACATTTTCTAACCTGGATAGAGCAGATAATGCTTCTATAGCAAACAACAAATGTGAAATAAAATGTTATGACAGCGGTTCCACACATTCTAAATATGTTATTCTGTTATATTCCATTATATTAAGTCTTACTATAAAATATAGGCCCTGTGTGTTGACTGATCAGGGCAGGGGAAAGTAGGAAAAGTGTGTCTCTTGTCTGTTTAATTAACAAAATAAGAACTATTGATTTAATTTGCCTTGCACAGCTATGGGTTGAACAGACCAGTAGCCTAACATTACACTCAAAATATGCTGTTCTATTGAAAATAAAATGTTATTAGTCTCGTCTTAGGACCTGCATAAACACATTTCTAGATTTGTCTATCCACCTCATAATTACCAGAACATCTGACAATGTTGTGAGTAGCCAACTTTTTATTCACCGTAAAAATAAATTACAAATCATTATTTACAACTATAAACTGGGTGGTTATATCAGACCGTATACCACAGGTTTGACGAAACGTATTTTTACTGCTCTAATTACATTGGTAACCAGTTTATAACAGCAATAAAGCACCTCGGGGTTTGTGGTATATGGCCAATACACCACGGCTAAGGGTTGTATATAAACACTCATTTTGTACAGCGTCACATCCATAACGGTCAATTTTCCTCTAAAGTACAACCATTTTTATATTTTCATCATTGTTGTTTTTGTGTGTAGCCATGCCTTACTATCAAAGTGGCTATTAATATTTAACCCTAAGACTGAGATTCAGACTTCCGAAAAATGCCTGTCCAAGTCTATACGATGTGTTTACAATACTGCGTCGCTAATAAGACATTATTTGTTCCACCGAATGGGAGCATTTGCAATAAGATCAAGCTCAAACGAGAAGGATAAACATTTTTTTTATATCTTTGATACAGATGTTACTAGCAACTTCTGGGGTAGCTAGCTTTAGCTTGGTACCTAGCTAGCACCAATGCAACCAGCCTGAAAACAATGATAGAAATATAGAAATTCATTCATTATCAATGATTTAGAAATCCATGTAAGTATTTAGCTAGGTAGCCACTTGTTCTCTAATTGAAATCCAACTTCAGTTCATAGAAATAAAGCTAGATAACAAACCCCAGGCTAACCTTATAAGCAGCTAGATAGCTTCATCTGGCTAGTGTGGCTTGACCGGACCGGGTTATGTGTTGTGGAGCCACAATAAGAATTAGCCACAATAGTGGAATCCGCAAAAAAGTGCCTCTATGAAAGTGATGCAAATGGTTACAATTAGAGAAATCATGCCATATTTAGACTAGATAATGTTAAACAACGTTGGAGTGTAGAGCAATGAAATTAGGTATCAGTCTACTTGGTGACACCCACAGAACATAACTGAAGAGTCACACAAATATTAGCATCTTAGCTCCTATTGCGGGAGTTTGACTGTGGGAAATGAAATGGGGTATCAGTCTGCTCAGTACCCAAGTCCTCCACGGAGTTATCAGACTCCAAAACATCCACGTTGTGTTGTTTTTGCTCTGGAATAGTGTTTAAACCAAATAGCAGGTTGACTGGTATAATAAACGTTGCTTATTTCAGAGTCACGCAATAAAGAGCTACAATGCTAATGCTCTGTGGATGTCACGGAGTACACTGATACCCCGTGCCATTGATCCACAACCCATTGGCTGTACAGTGAAATAAGTACGCGCCCCCAATGCAATTCTCAAGTCTAACACATGATTTTGGTCAAATTAACAAAGTCTCTGATGAATTTCCATAACATTCAAACATCGTTTAGCCTGATCTATTACATGATGGCATGATTACACTAATTGTATCACTTTCAATTAGAGACATATTTTGAAGGTCAACCGCAAATTCCACTATTGTGTCTATTCCTTATTGTGGCCAGCTTCACTTAGGTGGGTCTAAAACCTACACTGGAGTTGCTTACCAAGAAGACAGTGAACGTTCCTGAGTGGCTGAGTTACAGTTTTGACTTAAATCTACTTGAAAATCAAATGGCAAGACCTGAAAATGGTTGTCTAGCAATGATCAACAACGACGACATAGCTTGAAGAATTCTGAAATGAACACACGTGCAAATGTTGCACAATCCAGGTGTAGTAAAACTCTTAGAGACTTACCCAGAAAGACGTGCAGCTGTAGTCGCTGCCAAAGGTGCTTCTACAAAGTACTTACTCAGGGGTTGAATACTTATGTAAATTAGACATCTCTGCATTTAATTTTCAATACATTTGCTAACATGTTTTCACACTGTCATTATGGGGTAGTGTGTATAGATGAGTGAGAGAAAAAATATTGAATCCATTTTGAATTCAGGCTGTAACACAAAATGTGGAATAAGTCAAGAGGTATGAATACTTTGAAGGCACAGTACACACACGCATATACACACACTCACCACGCAGTGCGAGTTGCACACGGGCCGGACAGCCGGTTTGAGTTTCCGTCTAAAGAACTCTCCCAGGTTCCTGTACTGAATTAGGTCTTCCACAGCCGCCTCCTGCATGTTGACGCCAAACGTCCAGATATACAGACTGTAGACTGGCTTTCTCAGCCAGGTGGGTAGTTCCACCTGGTTCAGGCGACCCCAGGCCCGAGACAGCAGCCGTGTTGGGATGGTCTTGTACAGAGCAACCTGGGCCAGGGAGGGAGAGATTGGGTTAGCCGACACATGGTTAAACAGCATGTTCTCACATTGGCTGCATCCTGGCTTATCCCAGATCGGTTTGTGCTGTCT
Organism: Oncorhynchus tshawytscha; assembly: GCF_018296145.1. Classification (NCBI taxonomy): domain Eukaryota; kingdom Metazoa; phylum Chordata; class Actinopteri; order Salmoniformes; family Salmonidae; genus Oncorhynchus; species Oncorhynchus tshawytscha. Next base: position 6,499,579 of record NC_056461.1, on the reverse strand, counting down.
GGCCAATTCCCTATGCTCATTGTTACACCAAACAACCATAGGAGTTGGCAAGACTACACAAACAGATGAGACAGGGCTACTACTTCTCTACTGGGTGAACTGTAACAGGAGAAGCTAGAACCATGGCAGAAGAGGCTATAAAGTTGACTAGATCACTAAGCTTAAGGCAAGGCGCCATCTCAACTCTGAAAAGAGCATTTAAAGTCAACTGCATCAAGGCCATATATGCAGGATAGGTAGCAAGCGAGAGTTGACCGTGTTTTAACGTGCCTGAATAGATTTACATTTTGCACTCCTGAAGTACGGTCTTCGTTTACAGGTGCATTGTAGAAGCCAGACGTGAACCATCAGAACTCGCAGAGATCATGTACATTTCCTGATTAAACTTAAACTTTAAGAAGAATACTTTAAGGACAGCTTTTTCCCATCTTCATAACATTGCAAAAATCAGAAACTTTATGTCCAAAAATGATACATTTTTCTGCATCTATGCTTTTGTCACTTCTAGATTAGACTACTGCAATGCTCTACTTTCCGGCTAAAGCACTAAATTAACTTCAGTTAGTGCTAAACACAGTTCGTAGAATCTTGACAAGAACCAACAAAAATGTGATCATATTACTCCAGTGCTAGTCTCGCCACACTGGCTTCCTGTAAAGGCTAGAGCTGATTTCAAGGTTTTACTGCGAACCTACAAAGCATTACATGGGCTTGCTCCTACCCATCTTTCCGATTGGGTCCTGTAGTACGTACCTACACGTACGCGACGGTCACAAGATGCAGGCCTCCTTACTGTCCCTAGAATTTCTAAGCAAACAGCTGGAGGCAGGGCTTTCTCCTATAGAGCAAATTTTTTATGGAATGGTCTGCCTACCCATGTAAGAGACGTAGACTCGGTCTCAACCTTTAAGTCTTTATTGAAGACTCATCTCTTCAGTGGGTCATATGATTGAGTGTAGTCTGGCCCAGGAGTGTGAAGGTGAACGGAAAGGCACCGGAGCGACGAACCGCCCTTGCTGTCTCTGCCTGGCCGGTTCCCCTCACCACTGTGATTCTCTGCCTCTAACCCTATTAAGGGGGCTGAGTCACTGGCTTACTGGTGCCCTCCCATGCCGTCCCTAGGAGTGGTGCGTCACTTGAGTGGGTTGAGTCACTGATGTGATCTTCCTGTCCGGGTTGGCCCCCCCCCCTTGAGTTCGTGCCGCGGGGGAGGTCTTCGTGGGCTTACTCAGCCTTTCTCTCAGGGTATTAGGTTGGTGGTTGAAGATATCCCTCTGGTGGTGTGGGGGCTGTGCCTTGGCAAAGTGGGTGGGGTTATATCCTGCCTCTTTGGCCCTGTCCAGGGGTATCGTCGGACAGGGACACAGTGTCTCCCGACCCCTCCTGTCTCAGCCTATTTATGCTGCAATAGTTTGTGTGTCGGGGGCTATAGTCAGTCTGTTATATCTGGAGTATTTCTCATGATTTATCCTGTGACCTTTGTGAATTTAAGTATGCTCCCTCTCACTCTCTTTCCTCCCTCTCAGAGGACCTGAGCCCTAGGACCATGCCTCAGGACTAACTCTACAACCACTGTGATTACCATTATTATCTGACCCTGATGGTCATCTATGAAGTTTTGAACATCTTGGCCATGTTCTGTTATAATCTCCACCCGGCACAGCCAGAAGAGGACTGGCCACAGCTCATAGCCTGGTTCCTCTCTAGGTTTCTTCCTAGGTTTTAGCCTTTCTAGTGAGTTTTTCCTAGCCACCGTGCTTCTACACCTGCATTGCTTGCTGTTTGGGGTTTTAGGCTGGGTTTCTGTACAGCACTTTGAGATATCAGCTGATGTAAAAAGGGCTTCATAAATAAATTATTGAATTCTAATTGGTTAACTGTGCACTTTAGGGATCAGCTGCCTGGGGATCTTCCCCACCCCTTATCCCTGCCGAACAGCTGAAGCCCTTAATGATATGCCATCTCAAATCCAACGCGGCTACGAATGGACCGCCGGCACAGTAAAAAAAATACATTGAAATAGCCATTTCTTTACGTAGTCTCAGATGTGAGGTCAGGGTAATACACGTAGAAATCAGATTTAAAATAGACCTGCAATAGAATAGGAGTTTAACAGGTAGGTAGGAGGGTCTCAAAAAGCCATGTGACCCCAGGATTAAAAACCTTAAAGCTGATCAGAGTTCAGACTGTAAAACAGAAATACAGTGGAGAAATACTGGAGCTTATTTTGGTGCTTAACATTGCCAATAGAAATATAATGTATAGATCAAACTGACAAACCGATTCAATGTGCACAATAGAGAGAAGCATGTCTGTCTACAACATTTCAATGCAAATTCTCTGGAACTTTGCGCACCCTCCTGAATTTAAGCCAAACCGGTGCTGCATGCGGAGTCTGGACCCGCCCACATAACTCACTAGGCAGTAAGGTCCTGTAGCTCCAGAGATGATCACAGATCTTGTCCAAACTGCAGGAAATAGATCAGCTGAGGATATGGGTGGCAGATAAGTTCTCTCCCCATGATTAAGTATCCACTTTGATTAATAGGTCAAGGGAGGCGGAATAGATCAACATTTCATGAATAACATTAAATGCTTATTGGCTGATGGTAAGGTGGGAAACAGCATCCATTGAAACTTAGGCCACTCACTCGCCCCTTTGCCGCGACAGTGTGAGCGAGCACAGCAGGAGAAGAAAACAAAGCATTCCTCACGTTATTGTGTGGATCACACAAAGGGCCTTTGATAGGCGTTACGATAGAGCCTGGGCCGGGATCAGAGCTCTGCAGGTCCATATGGGTCCGGCCATCTGTGACGGGGGGTGGCGCACCTCACACATCAGTGGCTCTCTAACAGAGCACTTCTAGCCAAGAAAACCTGGTGCCATGACGCAGGGGAAACAAACTGTTTGGTAGGAACTGTAATGAACATAGAGGTTTATTAAAGTGGATTTAAAGTGCTTTTTCAAGTGTTCCAGCTGCCATTTACTTTGTTTGGGAGGAACTGGTGTCCTAACTCAACTAGTATTATAGGACTTGGTACCTCTGGATGCTGAGATTGACATTCAGTCATTCATTCTCTCTCACACCCACAAGAAAAACGCTGTAGTAGCGCGTTAGTAGGGAAGTACTCACCCTGCTTGTTGGTCTCCAGCCAACCTTGGCCAGGGGCTTGAGTGCGCCGAAGGTCAGGAAGTAGTAGAGGAAGCTGAGCGGCCATGAGCGCAGCCGCAAGACGGGCCGGGACATGCAGCTCAACTGGCCAAGACGACGCCGCAAGGCCAACTGAGGGAACTGCAACCTGCGCAACCATACAAAGCCCTGGGTTGGCACAGGTATGGCAGTGTACACACAAACAGAGTCTCCGACTCACAAAACACAGGCAGGGCAGAGACTCACATTCACAGACACCCACAAAGTCTCTCACCCACGCACACCCACAAAGCACATGAAAAATGACAGAATGCACACGCGTGTCCACGCAAAGACGTGGGTAAATACACGTATAACGGAAACTAAAACGACAACAAAGCACAAACAGAAATAGTTGACAGATGATGCCCTCTTACGTTACACTGTTCAAACACAGCACATTCCTATCGGGAAATAGGCTACTGAGCAGTCACACGTTCTGACTGCACAACCTACCCCAAAATCTCCTCAACCACGCAGATGATAGTCTTCCACAGTATCTCATCTAAACCCCCACGTGGTAAGTTTCCTAAAAATTAATATTTCATACAGAATCCACTCTACTCTTCAGGCTGCTTTTAGTCAAGTCAAACATCTCTCCTTAAAAGATCCTCATTCTAACTCCCATCCATCCAGATCTCTCAATATGCCATGTAAAAATATGCATCACTTTATTCGCTTAGCCTTAGGCGATAAACGCGGAGAGGGATTTTAAATGACAAACTCTGTGCTCTCGAAGTGTGTGGGTGGTAAACACACAGCTAAAAATGCATAGAAAACAGCATATCCACCCAACAGTCAAATCCATAATCTGTCCATGACTATGCCTGGCCGCACTGCATACGTCTATTAAAATAGGCTTCAGTGGTGCTCGTGTTGTCCTGACTCTGTACAATAGGAACAACTAGGGCAGCAGTGATGCAGCGGTGGACTGGACTCTAAGGGGGAGACCAATGCTCTCAACAAGGGACATCCAACACACACAAAATGTACAACACCAAAGGCTTTTAGATGGGATATTGGGGGGGGGGTATAGCTAGTTCTCAGCCAAGTGACACATGGAGGTGCTGCAGCCTTAGCTCTGCAAAATCCAGACTTGTGAAAAGAAAGTGAGCGAGTGAGAGAGTCCAGACTTGAGAGAAGAGGTGGTATAACACAGGCTAGCTGTATAGCCTCAGTGGGGCTATCTATAGGCCTAAAGAGGACCTGTCTCCACTAATCAGGATAAAGGCAAAGCGTGAGGCCATGCCATGCATGGTTTAGCCACTGACACCCTAATGGACAGCCGTCAGTCAGCAGCACCTTAACGCCACAATCACTGGCATACAGTAGGTTGCATTGGTCATCTCCTGTGGCGTCTATATTAATCCCTGTGTTATTATAGACCCGTTTGGCCTCTGCGTTGAATCGGATCAATTGAATGGTGCTTCACAGGCTGGTGTTGATGCCCCCTTTGTGAAACTGCTGCCAGTAATGAGTGATCGTCTCCCAGCACAGCCGTTCAGACACAACACTGCCCATATTGTTCCACTATCTGAATACACATGTATCGGAGGATGGCCTATAGATCCGGAGCAGCATGTGGAGCTGTGAGGTTCAGTGGGTCCGCACAGAGAGCCGCACACCCCACCACATTTTACTGTGTAATTTCTCAAGGGTTTGATGACCACAGCACGGCAGTCATGATGATGATCCAATGATCCACAGCGATTTAAGATCGCCCCATTCTGGAAAACTGGAATGAAATTCCTGATTCATCAGGGAAAATCTCATCTCTGATTACTTTGGCTCCATGGTAGCTGGGTACGGGATTACTTCCATTGAGGCACACTGCTGTATAGTGCCTAGTGTACTGGAGATAGGGACTGCTCTCCTCATAGTCACCGCTGGCTGGCCTAGTTTGGACTGCAGAGCGTTAGACTGGGCCACTCATCCTCTCTAAGCTCTAAAAACAGGAAAGCAAGGTTTACTACAGAGCCTGGCCCAGTACACAGCCTATAATTAGATTCCAGCTAATGGCGCTAATATAGATTTAGGGCAATTCCACGATAACGGAATTGCACTGAGACTCAGATTTCTCGCTTTTAAAAAAATGTATGCCAAACAAATACCATTGATTTACAAAAAGCTTCACAAAACCATACAACTCTATGCACAAGGACTACTTTTAACAATTTATACAACATTTTACAAAAACATTTAAAAAAAACTAAAAACAGAATAACTCTGCAGATGCAAAGTTGGATAAAAAAATATATATGTCCATGGTTTCCAATAACTGCTCCAAATTAACATTCAAAAGATAAAATGACAAAAGAATGGGGTGTGAGCTATGACATGACACATTGAATTTAATGAACTACAGTTTATTTTACCTTTATTTAACTAGGCATGTCAGTTAAGAACAAATTCTTATTTTGAACTACAGTAAGTGAAGTGGATTTACCCCCCCCCCCAGACACCAACCTACATGTTTCACAAGTTAAACATCAAAGTACATCAGAGTATAGTTCAGTACAACTCGTGTGCTCTACTGAACTTTTAAATACAGTATTGTACTCTACGCTGCTTTTCTTTACTGTATTGTACTGTCCAAACTTGTGAACCAAACTGTGGTGTGACTATGATTTTCCATTGTAGCCAATTCAATTGCAGAATTTAGAGTTCACTTAATTCATCAACAAAATTGATAAGTAAAAACACCAAGTAATTGACAGAACTTCCTTCACTTGTTACTTCTGTATACTTCTGTAAACGTTCATTATCCTCCCACATGAGGAAGAGAAATTAGAAAATATCTTAAAAGACACACTACACACACACACAAACGTATGTGGACACCCCTTAAAATTTCTGGCTTCAGCTACACCAGTTGCTGCCAGGTGTATAAAAATTGAGCACACCGCCATGCAATCTCCATAAACAAACATTGTCAGTAGAACAGCCTTACTGAAAAGCTCACTGACATTAAAGCGTGGCACTGTAACAGTTCTGCCCCGGTCAACTGTAACTGTTGTTATTGTGAAGTGGAAATGTCTAGGAGTAACAACGGCTCAGCAACGAGGTGGTAGGCCACACAAGTTCACAGAACGGGGCTGCCGAATGCTGAAGCGTATAGAAAAAGTCTGTCCTCGGTTGCAAGAAACTACCGAATTCCAAACTGCCTCTGAAAGCACTGTTCGTCGGGAGCTTCATGAAATGGGTTTCCATGGCCGAGCAGCCGAACAAAAGCCTAAGATCCCCTAAGATCCCAATGCCAAGCGTCGGCTGGGGTGGTGTAAAACTCGCCACCATTGAACTCTCGAACAGTGGAAACACGTTCTCTAGAGTTATGAATCACGCTTCACCATCTGGCTGTCAGACGGACAAATCTGGGTTTGGCGAATGCCAGGTGAACGCTACCTGCCCGAATGCACAGTGCCAACTGTAAAGTTTGGTGGAGGAGGAATAATGGTCTGGGGCTGTTTTTCCACAGTTAGGGTTAGGGCCCTTAGTTCCAGTGAAGGGAAATCTTAATGCTACAGCATACAATGACATTCTGGACAATTTTGTGCTTCCAACTTTGTGGCAACAGTTTGGGGAAGGCCTTTTCTGTTTCAGCATGACAATGCCCCTGTGAACAAAGCGAGGACAAAAATATAAATGGTTTGATGAAATCAGTGTGGAAGAACTAGACTGGCCTGCACAAAGCCCTTACCTCAATCCCATTGAACACCTTTGGGATGAATTGGAACGCCGACTGCGAACCAGGCCTAATCACCTAACATCAGTGCCTCACTAATGCTCGTGGCTGAATGGAAGCAAGTCCCTGCAACAGTGCTCCAACATCTAGTGGACAACCTTCCCAGAAGAGTGGAGGCTGTTCTAGGAGCAAAGGGGGGACCGACTCCATATTAATGCCCATGATTTTGGAATGAGATGTTCGACAAGCAGGTGTCCACATACTTTCGGTCATGTAGTGTGTGTGGGTTTTTGGTAATGGAATTTCAAGGCACTATGAAATGTTTCTTAAAACTTACCGAAGGGAGAAAGATTACTCCTAAACTAAATGTGTTGATATTAATTGGCAGGGGCCTTTACTTCAAAATGATGTATTTCTAATAACATCTACTAAAAAGTAAGGTTTCTACAGACACTTTTCCATCTGTTTGACCAGAAATCAAAGCCTTTACTTAATCCGAATATTTATGGTGGAAAATAGTTAAAAAAATAAATAATAATAATAATAATTTAAAAAAATCTTACATCTGACACCTAATCTGACATGCTCCTATGAACTTTAAATTGGTACTCGTGGGTCCTTTTACATGGAAATCTTACATCTGACACCTAATCTGACATGCTCCTATGAACTTTAAATTGGTACTCTTGGGTCCTTTTACATGGAAATCTTACATCTGACACCTAATCTGACATGCTCCTATGAACTTTAAATTGGTACTTGGGTCCTTTTACATGGAAATCTTACATCTGACACCTAATCTGACATGCTCCTATGAACTTTAAATTGGTACTCGTGGGTCCTTTTACATGGAAATCTTACATCTGACACCTAATCTGACATGCTCCTATGAACTTTAAATTGGTACTCTTGGGTCCTTTTACATGGAAATCTTACATCTGACACCTAATCTGACATGCTCCTATGAACTTTAAATTGGTACTCTTGGGTCCTTTTACATGGAAATCTTACATCTGACACCTAATCTGACATGCTCCTATGAACTTTAAATTGGTACTCGTGGGTCCTTTTCATGGAAATCTTACATCTGACACCTAATCTGACATGCTCCTATGAACTTTAAATTGGTACTCTTGGGTCCTTTTACATGGAAATCTTACATCTGACACCTAATCTGACATGCTCCTATGAACTTTAAATTGGTACTCGTGGGTCCTTTTTCATGGAAATCTTACATCTGACACCTAATCTGACATGCTCCTATGAACTTTAAATTGGTACTGTGGGTCCTTTTACATGGAAATCTTACATCTGACACCTAATCTGACATGCTCCTATGAACTTTAAATTGGTACTCTTGGGTCCTTTTACATGGAAATCTTACATCTGACACCTAATCTGACATGCTCCTATGAACTTTAAATTGGTACTCGTGGGTCCTTTTTCATGGAAATCTTACATCTGACACCTAATCTGACATGCTCCTATGAACTTTAAATTGGTACTCGTGGGTCCTTTTACATGGAAATCTTACATCTGACACCTAATCTGACATGCTCCTATGAACTTTAAATTGGTACTCGTGGGTCCTTTTACATGGAAATCTTACATCTGACACCTAATCTGACATGCTCCTATGAACTTTAAATTGGTACTCGTGGGTCCTTTTACATGGAAATCTTACATCTGACACCTAATCTGACATGCTCCTATGAACTTTAAATTGGTACTCGTGGGTCCTTTTACATGGAAATCTTACATCTGACACCTAATCTGACATGCTCCTATGAACTTTAAATTGGTACTCGTGGGTCCTTTTACATGGAAATCTTACATCTGACACCTAATCTGACATGCTCCTATGAACTTTAAATTGGTACTGTGGGTCCTTTTTCATGGAAATCTTACATCTGACACCTAATCTGACATGCTCCTATGAACTTTAAATTGGTACTCGTGGGTCCTTTTTCATGGAAATCTTACATCTGACACCTAATCTGACATGCTCCTATGAACTTTAAATTGGTACTCGTGGGTCCTTTTTCATGGAAATCTCCCTGAAAGTTGTTCATTTGATGTAATTGAATCTCAATTCTCATACAAGTCAACCAGTGCAGTATCATTTAATTATTATTTACCGTAGCCTGTCACGCACCTTGGTTTCAGCAATCACAAAGTATAGCTTAAATATTCCAGCCAACCACATAAACGTAAAGAATACACTTCTGTAATTGTTTTATTTCCCGGCTATCCAGTCTCCCTCCACCACACAAAACGCAGGCTCCAACAGCACCCCCCCCTCTTCAATGCAGGCACATATTAGCCAATCACTGGCTGCATAGCATTCTCTCTCTCCTGCTTCGCTCTATCTACATCAACAGAGTCTCTCAGCCGCCACACAGATCTCTAAAACTCCATCTATCCGTCACTTCTTTCAGACCCACTTCAGAGGTTGGCTGGGTAAGGCTTGCCTTGGCCTGGCCCAGATACATTGTTCCTCCTTAGACTGGCCTGCCTGGATGGGGCTTAAGGGCATTACGCTGCAATTAGGCCAAACAGAGGCTTTGTGCTGCCTGGAACAGAGAGAGAGAGAGAGAGAGAGAGAGAGCGAGAGAAAGATCGAGAAAGACGGGGCTTTGGGAGAGCGGACCGACTGTGGCCACTCAATATTCAGGCCCTCGGCTCATGGTCGTCGCTCTTCTCATGTAGCAGCTCAACACGAAGTGCACACAACCCCCCACTCACAAACCATAACTGCTAGAGCTTCAATCTCACAGCAGAACATTACATTAATCATCCCCTCTATGCTCGCTCTGGTCATCCCTCTCACTCGCCTTTAATCCATCTCTCACATACTGTAAACAATCACTTTATAGGCTGAAAACCATTCGCTCCTGTCTGTCATGTTATGTCTAACAAGCATGTTATACACATGCTAAGGCATCCTGTGGTCATTCATCTCTTGTTCTCGCTCTCATTCTCTCCCGCTCTCAGCATACCTGAATCGGTTCCTGTGGCTGAGTGCTTGGGCCCCGTGGCCTGAGACGTTGCCGTCGTTGCCTCCCCCCTGCTCCCCGGCAGCTCCTGTGGAGCTGATCGTCCGGAGCCGGCGCACATCAACCCTAACTCTGTGGAGATTGTAGCAAGACGGAGGGCTATGCAAAGACCTGCAGCATCTCACCATTTCCCTGAGCTATGCGCTGCCGCCCGCTGAAGGCTCCTGTTCTGACACATGATCACTGAAGGCGTGGGGGGTGGATTACAGACGCTTCTCTCTCGCGCTCACTGGGGCTGCCGCTCTAGCTCGGTGTGCGCACTTCTGTTCTCTTGCTGGAGCTCGTTCTCTCGCTCTGCTACTCTCTAGCCCAGCCCCCTTCTCTGGTAGGACGGATGTGACGTGGTGGAGGGTAATCCGTTCGCTCCTCTTCTCTCTCAGGGATCCAAGGGCCTCTAGAAGTGATTTTGTACTAGAGAATGGACATCTTCTGGGTGGGCTGACTGTTTCACGGCTGACCTGAGAGGAGCAGACTGGTGACGGTGGGAGACTGGAGGAGGACTGGTCTGCCTGGGGGAGGGGTAGCTTGATGATAGGAGGGAAATGCGACAAGTTTGGTTTGCGATTCCTATGGTTGTTGATGTAAAGAATATTTGCTGGTCCGTGGTGTGTAATGAGGAGCAACCAGACGCTGCACTTGACACATTCATGACATTGCTTATCCCAGTTACTAATAAGCATGCACCCTTTAAGAAAATGACTTGAAACTGTTAAATCCCCAAGGATTGATAAGGAATTGAAAAACTATGGTTGAGAGTAAAGGTCGACCGATTTCAAGTTTTCATAACAAATCGGAAATTCGGTATTTTTGGACACCGATTTGGCCGATAAAAAAAAACATGTATTTTTAAATGTATTTTTTACACCTGTATTTAATCTTTATTTAACTAGGTCATTCAGTTAAGAACATATTCTTATTTTCAATGACGGCCTAGGAACGGTTGGTTAACTGCCTCGTTCAGCGGCAGAAGGACAGACTTTTACATTGTCAGCTCGAGGGATTCAAACTTGCAAACTTTACAGTTAACTAGTGCAAAGCTCTAACCACCTGCCTCTCATTGCACTCCACAAGGAGCCTGCCTGTTACGCAAATGCAGTAAGCCAAGGTAAGTTGCTAGCTAGCATTCAACTTATCTTGTAAAAAACAATCAATCATAATCACTAGTTAACTACACATGGTTGATGATATTACTAGTTTATCTAGCGTGTCCTGCGTTGCATATAATTGATGCGGTGCGTATCGTTGCTCCAATGTGTACATAACCATAGACATCAATGCCTTTCTTAAAATCAATACACAGAAGTATATATTTTTAAACCTGCATATTTAGCTAAAAGAAATCCAGGTTAGCGGGCAATATTAACCAAGTGAAATTGTGTCACTTCTCTTGCGTTCATTGCACGCAGAGTCAGTGTATATGCAACAGTTTGGGCTGCCTAATTTGCCAGAATTTTACATAATTATGACATAACATTGAAGGTTGTGTAGTGTAACAGGAATATTTAGACTTATGGATGCCACCCTTTAGATAAAATACGGCACGGTTCCGTATTTCAATGAAATAATAAACGTCTTGTTTTCGAGATGATAGTTTCCGGATTCTACCATATTAATGACGCAAGGCTCATATTTCTGTGTGTTATCATGTTATAACTAAGTATGATTTGATAGAGCAGTCTGACTGAGCGATGGTAGGCACCAGCAGGCTCGTAAGCATTCATTCAAACAGCACTTTCGTGCATTTGCCAGCAGCTGTTTATAACTTCAAGCCTATCAACTCCCGAGATTAGGCTCGTGTAACCGATGTGAAATGGCTAGCTAGTTAGCGGGGTGTGCGCTAATAGCGTTTCAAACGTCACTCGCTTTGGAGACTTGGAATGGTTGTTTCCCTTTGCTTTGCAAGGGTCGCGGCTTTTGTGGCACGATGGGTAACGCTGCTTCTAGGCAGGCAGTTGTCGTTGTGTTCCTGGTTCGAGCCCAGGTAGGAGCGAGGAGAGGGACGGAAGCTACACTGTTACACTGTCAATACTAAAGTGCCTATAAGAACATTGAATAGTCAAAGGTTAATGAAATACAAATGGTATTGAGATAAATAGTCCTATAATTCCAATAACTACAACCTAAAACTTCTTACCTGGGAATATTGAAGACTCATGTTAAAAGGAACCACCAGTTTTCATATGTTCTCATGTTCTGAGCAAGGAACTGAAACTTTAGCTCTCTTACATGGCACATATTGCACTTTTACTTTCTTCTCCAACACTTTGTTTTTGCGTTATTTAAACCAAATTGAACATGTTTCATTATTTATTTGAGGCTAACTTGATTTTATGGATGTATTATATTAAGTTAAAATAAGTGTTCATTCAGTACTGTTGTAATTGTCATTATTACAAATAAATTAAATCGACCAATTAAATCGTATCAGCTTTTTTTTTTGGCCCTCCAATAAATCGGTATGGAAAAATCATATATCGGTCGACCTCTAGTTGAGAGGAATGTGGCAAAAGAGATGGCAAATAGGTCTGGCTGTACAACCGATTGGCAAACGTACTGCAAATTGAGAAATCATGTGACTAAACTGAAATTTTTAAAAGTAGTTAATACACTATTAAAGACAGATGCATGCATAAGAACAATAGTAAAAATATTTGAAGCACCCCCCAAAAAAACGTTGTCTATCAACAATGACAAGCCACCGGGGTCTAACAACTTGGATGGAAAATTAGTGAGAATATAAGCGGACAATATTGCCACTCCTATTTGCCAAATCTTCAATTTAAGCCTACTGGAAAGTGTGCATCCTCAGGCCTGGAAGGAAGCAAAAGTCATTAACTTACCTAGTAAAGGATAGTAAAGTCCCCTTCACTGGCTCAAATAGCCGACCAATCAGCCTGTTACCAACGCGTAGTAAAGTTTTGGAAAAAAAATAGTGTTTGACCAGATACAATGCTATTTTACAGTAAACAAATTGACAGACTTTCAGAACGCTTATAGGGAAGAACATTCAACAAGCACAGCACTTACACAAATGACTGGCTGAGAGAAATTGATAAAAAGATTGTGGGGGCTGTTTTCTAAGACTTCAGTGTGGCTTTTGACATTATCGATCATAGTCTGCTGCTGGAAAAACTTGTGATATGGCTTTACACCCCCTGCTATATTGTAGATAAAGAGTTACCTGCCTAACAGAACACAGAGGGTGTTCTTTAGTGGAAGACTCTCCAACATAATCCAGGTAGAATCAGGAATTTCCCAGGGAAGCTGTTTAGGTCCTTTACATTTTTTCAATCTTTACCAATGACCTGCCACTGGCTTTGAGTAAAGCCAGAGTGTCTATGTATGCGGATGACTCAACACTATACACGTCAGCTACCACAGCAACTGAAATGACTGCAACACTTAACAAAGAGCTGCAGTTAGTTTCAGAGTGGGTGGCAAGGAATACATTTATCCTAAATATTTCAAAAACACAAAATGTGTATTTGGGACAAATCCTTCACTAAACGCTAAACTACAACTAAATCTTGTAATGAATAAGGTGAAATTGAGCAAGTTGAGGAGACTAAATTGCTTGAAGTAACCCTGGATTGTAAACTGTCATGGTCAACACATTGATTAAACCGTAGCTAGGATGGGGAGAAGTCTGTCCATAAAGTGCTACTCCAACTTCTGAACAACATTATGAACAGGGCAGGTCCTACAGGCTCTAGTTTCAACGCACCTGGACTACTGTTCAGTCGTTTGATCAGGTGCCACAAAGAGGGACTTTGCCATTGGCTCAGAACAGGGCAGCATGGCTGGCCCTTGGATGTACACCGATAGCGAACATTAATATTCATGTCAATCTCTCCTGGCTCAAAGTGGAGGAGAGATTGACTTCATCACTACTTGTATTTGTGTGAGGTATTGACATGTTGAATGCACCGAGCTGTCTGTTTGAACTCCTGGCACACAGACACCCATGCATACCCCACAAGACATGCCACCAGAGGTCTCTTCACAGTCCCCAAGTCCAGAACAGACTATGGAAGGCGCACAGCACCACATAGAGCCATGACTACGTGGAACTCCGTTCCACATCAAGTAAATCACGCAAGCAGTAAAATTAGATTTAAAAAAAATAATTCCACCTTATGGAACAGCGGGGAATGTGAAGCAACACAGCCACATGCATAAAAACACAATAACATGCGTACTATACACACACACACACACACACACACACACACACACTAGTACACATGGATTTTGTGTTGTGAATAAGTGGTAGTAGATTAGGGGCCTGAGGGCACACAGTGTGCTGTGAATAAGTGGTAGTAGATTAGGGGCCTGAGGGCACACAGTGTGTTGTGAATAAGTGGTAGTAGATTATGGGCCTGAGGGCACACAGTGTGTTGCGAATAAGTGGTAGTAGATTATGGGCCTGAGGGCACACAGTGTGTTGTGAATAAGTGGTAGTAGATTATGGGCCTGAGGGCACACTGTGTTGTGAATAAGTGGTAGTAGATTAGGGGCCTGAGGGCACACAGTGTGTTGTGAATAAGTGGTAGTAGATTAGGGGCCTGAGGGCACACAGTGTGTTGTGAATAAGTGGTAGTAGATTAGGGGCCTGAGGGCACACAGTGTGTTGTGAATAAATGGTAGTAGATTAATTTTGCTGGACCACAGCAACAAGCTGTGGCCTTGGCAGCAGCTAATGGGTTCCATAATAAATACAAACAACCCCATCAGCTATAGTGTTCACGGACCCTGTTATAGACTCCTGGCAGCTCCCCTATACTGCTGATCTATATGGTATTTGGCCTGATTTAGGGAGCCTGGAGTCCACTGCTTCCTACCTTATCCTACCATTAGCTCAGCAAAGCTCAGTGTGTGTGGGGGTTAATCAATTCACTATCTTCTGTTTTGTCAGTTAATCATTTCAGAAAGTTAAGAGTCATAATTAGACATTGTTGCCTGACTGGTAATTTTTCAAGTAAAGATTTTAAAAGACTACTCAAGATGCAGTTCCAGTGTTTCCCCTATATTCCCTTAGCCCACCGCTGCTAAATTGTTGCCACTGCTGCAATTACTGCTGTAATTGAAATAAGATTCAGTACCAGTCGAAAGTTGACAGCTACTCATTCAAGGGTTTCTTTATTTACCATTTTCTACATTGTAGAATGAAAGTGAAGACATCAAAACTATGAAATAACACATGGAGTCATGTAGTAACCAAAAAAGTGTTAAATCAAAATCTATTTTACATTCTTCAAAGTAGTCACCCTTTTCCTTGATGACAGCTTTGCACACTCTTGGCATTCTCTCAACCAGCTTCATGAGGTAGTCACCTGGAATGCATTTCAGTTAACAGTATTTCAACATCTGGATGAGAAGCTTGCCCAAAGTAAACAGCCTGTTACTCAGGCCCAGAAGCTAGGATATGCATATCATTGGTAGATTTGGATAGAAAACTAAAGTTTCCAAAACTGTTAAAATAATGTCTGACTATAACAGAACTGATATGAGGAAAATCCATCCAGGAAGTGGGATTCTTTTGATGTGGGTACTTTTCAATTGAATGCCTATAGAGTTTCTAATGGTTTAGGACCCAGATTAGATTGCAGTTCCTATGGAATCCACTAGATGTAAAACTTTAGACATCATTACAGGCTTGTTTTCTGAAAACTGAAGAAGCATGAGACCTTTCTCTCAGTGGACTGAGGAAGAACGCAGAGCTGATTTGCACGCATGACCGATTGCACTCCCTTCGTTGTTTTTCCTTTCTTTTGAATAAGCCATTGTCCGGTTGAAATATTATCGATTATTTAGATAATTGACAACCTGACGGTTAATTATAAACATTGTTTGACCTGTTTCAACAAACTTTGCCGGTACTATTAGGATGAATTCGTCTGCATGTTGAGACAGCCTTTGAGCCTGTGGATTACTGAACAAAACACGCCAACAAGAGTTTTTGGGATATAAAGAGGGGCTTTATCGAACGAAACCAACATTTATTGTGTAGCTGGTACTCTTTGTGACTGCAACCATATGAAGATCTAAGGTAAGTGATTAATTTTATCACTATTTCTGACTTTTATAATTCCTTTACTTGGTTGTAAAATGTTCGTATGCAGGGCGCAGTCCTCAGATAATCGCATGGTATGCTTTCGCCGTAAAGCCTTTTTGAAATCTGACTAAGCGGCTGGATTAACAAGAAGTTCATCTTTAAGTCGATGAAAAACACTGGTATTTTTTTATGAATGTATATGACTATTTCTGTATTTTAAATATCTTTCCTTAATGTGTTTGAGCCAATCAGTTGTGTATACAGAAGATAACAAATATGGCTAAAATACCATATTATGGCAAGAGCAAATCAAATAAGCAGAGAGAATGACAGTCCATCATTACTTTAAGACATGAAGGTCAGTCAATGCTGAACATTTCAAGAACTTTGAAAGTTATTTAAAGTGCAGTCGCAAAAGCCATCAAGCTCTATGGTGAAGCTGGCTCTCATGAGAACCGCCACAGGAAAGGAAGACCGAGAGTTACCTCTGCTGCAGCTCAAATAAATGCTTCAGAGTTCAAGTAACAGACAACTGTTCAGAGAAGACTGGTGAAATAGCAAAGAAACCACTACTAAAGGACACCAATAAGAGACTTGCTTGGGCCAAGAAACACGAGCAATGGACATTAGACCGTTGGAAATCTATCCTTTGGCCTGAGGAGTCCAAATTTGAGATTTTTGGTTGCAACCGCCGTGTCTTTGTGAGACGCAGAGTAGGTAAACGGATGATCTCTGCATGTGAGGTTCCCACCGTGAAGCATGGAGGTGGTGGTGTGATGGTGTGAGGGGGTTGCTGGTGACACTAAGTGATTTATTTAGAATTCAATGCACACTTAACCAGCATAGCTACCATATCATTCTGCAGCGATACACCATGCCATTTGGTTTGCGCTTAGTAGGACTATAATTTGTTTTTCAACAGGACAACGACTCAACATACCTCCAGGCTGTGTAAGGGCTATTTGACCAAGACTGAGAGTAATGGAGTGTTGCATCAGATGACCTGGCCTCCTCAATCACCGGACCTCAACCCAATTGAGATGGTTTGGGATGAGTTGGACTTTTAGCGTGAAGGAAAAGCAGCCAACAAGTGCTCAGCATATGTGGGAACCCCAAGAATGCTGGAAAAGCATTTCTCATGAAGCCGTTTGAGAGAATTTTGTCAAGGCAAAGGGCGGATACGTGGAAGAATCTTTAATATATTTTGGATTTGTTTAACACTTTCTTGGTTACTACATGATTCCATGTGCCATTTCATAGTTGAGGTCTTCACTATTATTCTACAACGTAGAAAAACCCTTGAATAGGTGTCCAAACTTTTGACTGGTACTGTGTGTGCGTGTATACAGTTGAAGTCGGAAGTTTACATACACTTAGGTTGGAGTCATTAAAACTCGTTTTTCAACCACGCCACAAATTTCTTGTTCACAAACTATAGTTTTGGCAAGTCGGTTAGGACATCTACTTTGTGCATGACAAGTAATTTTTCCAACAATTGTTTACAGACAGATTACAACCTGTGCTTTGCTGCAGGAGGGACTGGTGTACTTCACAAAATAGATGGCTTCATGAGGTAGGAAAATTGTGAATATATTGAAGCAACATCTCAAGACATCAGTCAGGAAGTTAAAGCTTGGTCGCAAATGAGTCTTCCAAATGGTCAATGACCCCAAGCATACTTCCAAAGTTGTGGCAAAATGGCTTAAGGACAACAAAGTCAAGGTATTGGAGTGGCCATCACAAAGCCTGACCTCAATCCTATAGAACATTTGTGGGCAGAAATGAAAAAGCGTGTGCGAGCAAGGAGGCCTACAAACCTGACTCAGTTACACCAGCTCTGTCAGGAGGAATTGGTCAAAATTCACCCAACTTATTGTGGGAAGCTTGTGGAAGGCTACCAGAAATGTTTGACCCAAGTTAAACCC
Source organism: Oncorhynchus tshawytscha (assembly GCF_018296145.1). Lineage (NCBI taxonomy): Eukaryota > Metazoa > Chordata > Actinopteri > Salmoniformes > Salmonidae > Oncorhynchus > Oncorhynchus tshawytscha. The sequence goes on along the minus strand of NC_056461.1, from coordinate 6,481,670 downwards.
TTTAAAGGCAATGCTACCAAACACTAATTGAGTGAATGTAAACTTCTGACCCACTGGGAATATGAAAGAAATAAAAGCTGAAATAATATCACTATTATTCTGACATTTCACATTCTAAAAATAAAGTGGTGATCCTAACTGACCTAAGACAGGGAATTTTTACTAGGATTAAATGTCAGGAATTGTGAAAAGTTTAAATGTATGTAAACTTCTGACTTCAACTGTATGTATGCATGTATTCTTCCAAGACACGCTTTTAAATGGATAGTCATTGGCTCAATGACAGGAAGTCTATGGGAGCAGCTAGCATGTCATTGCGCTAACACTAGTAGTCGCACACTATAGGCCTATTATACTCCCAACAGTGTGCAACTATTTTCTCACTATCGTTTATCTAGCAGTCTGATGTTGGACTTTAAGGGTCGAGTTCCTACTCTATTAGTCTCTCAACAAACTTTTTCTCAGCCAAACAGGAAGGCGGTCCCTAAAAGCCACAAAAAGCAGGAAACATTACCCACTTCCTTATCTGAAACACTGATGCTACAGACGACCGACGTACCCTGTGAGATGACTCATCTAAAACAGTTACCGTAAGCACAGGAACTGTGCAGATAAAAACTTCAGTACCGATTGTTTATCCCTAAATCCACTTAGGTTTTCGACCACTTTACTGTAGCCGTTCCATATTAAAACACTGTTCGGTTTAACTAGAACTCATTGAACAATTTCCATAAACAGTTATGTATTTCAGCTAATGCATTATACCAAGTTCATCAAACAGTATTGAGCTTATTTAAAAAAAGAAGAAACTCAGACCTTCTCGGTGTTTTGTCTGAAATGTGAATAAAATTGACAAAGGCGAAGTTAGGTCTCTCACTGCGTGCTAGTTAAAAGTGAAGGCTCTACTCTCACAACAAAGTGCTGCATGCTGACTAGACAAGCCCTTTAAGAGACTAGAGGGTGGGTGGGCAGATATCACATTCAAGAGTGTCATTGGTGGATGATGTCATCAGAAAAAGTAGCCCGATGGGCCAGACACACAAATCTACTGTAGCTGTACAATATCTCATCATTCATTGAGTTTACAGCAGAGCTAACTTAAAAGCTAGAATCCTTAATTGATACAATAAAGTGTTCTGCTATGGGTACAAGGACTGACCATCCATGATGTCAAATGTATAGTTTTAAACCATGTTTGTTAACATATGTTGTTTCCAAACATTGACCTAAAACAAGCTTATATTTTGAGTTCTGATGGGGTATGACAGTTGAACTAAGCTCATGAAGCATTTATAAAAGTTATATTCTTCTAGAATCAATGGGTATATCGTTAAATTTACAAGTTTAAAAAATGTAGCAACTAAGGATTCTTTAACGATTTGGGGTGATGGCCGCCATACATCCATGAACAGAGATAGAAAGCGCCACAATTAGCCTATTTAAATATTTGGTCATTTTATTTGGAGTAGTCTGGACTTTCCATCGGTAGATGATTTACAGATAGTACAAACTACAACCAACAACCATCTGTTGATAAGCAACTGCTTGCTAAGGTTACGGTAAAGGTTACCGATGTTACTAGGGATGCACAATATAAACAGTGAAAATATCTGGAATCGGACGATATTAGCTAGAATGACAACATCGGTATCTGCCCAGTCTAGTTTAACGCCGATGTCGGAATGGCCGATTAATTAGGGCCGATTTCAAGTTTTCATAACAATCGGAAAATCAGTATTTTTGGGTGCCGATTTGCACTTTTTTTTTTTTTTTTACACCTTCATTTAATCTTTATTTAACTAGGTAATTCAGTTAAGAACACATTCTTATTTTCAATGACGGCCTAGGAACCGGTGGGTTAACTGCCTCGTTCAGGGGCAGAAAGACAGATTTTCACCTTGTCAGCTCGGGGGATCCAATCTTGCAACCTTACAGTTAACGAGTCCAATGCAATAACGACCTGCCTCTCGTTGCACTCCACAAGGAGACTGCCTGTTACGCAAATGCAGTAAGCCAAGGTAAGTTGCTAGCTAGCATTAAACTTATCTTATAAAAAACAATCAATCATAATCACTAGTTAACTACACATGGTTGATGATATTACTAGATATTATCTATCGTGTCCTGTGTTGCATTTAATCTGACTGAGCGGTGGTAGGCAGAAGCAGGCACGTAAACATTCATTCAAACAGCACTTTCGTGCTTTTTGCCAGCAGCTCTTCGTTGTGCATCAAGCATTGCGCTGTTTATGACTTCAAATCTATCAAGTCCCGAGATGAGGCTGGTGTGACCGAAGTGAAATGGCTGGCTAGTTAGCGCGTGCTAATAGCGTTTCAAACTTCACTCGCTCTGAGCCTTGGGGTGGTTGTTTCCCTTGCTCTGCATGGGTAACGCTGCTTCGATGTGGTGGCTGTTGTCGTTGTGTTGTTGGTTCGAGCCCAGGGAGGAGCGAGGAGAGGGACGGAAGCTATACTGTTACACGGGCAATACTAAAGTGCCTATAAGAACATCCAATAGTCAAAGGTTAATGAAATACAAATGGTATAGGAGGGAAATAGTCCTATAATTACTACAACCTAAAACTTCTTACCTGGGAATATTGAAGACTCATGTTAAAAGGAACCACCAGCTTTCATATGTTCTCATGTTCTGAGCAAGGAACTGAAACGTTAGCTTTCTTACATGGCACATATTGCACGTTCTTCTCCAACACTTGGTTTATGCATTATTTAAACCAAATTTAACATGTTTCATTATCTACTTGAGGCTAAATTGATTTGATTGATATGTATTATATTAAGTTAAAATAAGTGTTAATTCAGTATTGTTATAATTGTCATTATTACAAATACATATATATTTGAAAATCGACCGATTAATTGGTATCGGCGGTTTTGGCCCTCCAATAATCGGTATCGGGGGTGAAAAATCATAATCGGTCGACCTCTAGTGCATACCTATATCTGGTAGGTACGTGACGTAATGACGCAATGTAAAATGTTGCGGTACACGTGCAACACAGCATTTCTAACCTAACCCACAATGTCTGCTGTGTGTATCGAACAATCAACAAGTCGAGCAGTCATTTGAAAGAGTAACAACATTTCAGCAAGACAACTCAACGCCAAGATAACAGAATTCATTGCCCTTGAAAATCAACCGTTCTCTGTCGTGGATGATGTGGGCTTTCGCCGACTGGTCGAGCACCGGTACACGTTGCCCTACCAGAGTTACACAGTAATAGCATCACGACATACTATGAAACGCCATTTGGGTCTTTACGTGTCAAAAGATACATGTCACATAACAGTTCTATTATAGAATGTTGTGTGTTCTGAATTTGCACGTGCAAGCCAAGCACCACCACTTCTATCAGTAGCACGATCAAAGCTGTACAAAAAAAGTCTGCAAACAAGCAAACACCGGCCACGAACGATGTGTTTACAATACGGCCTTGGAAATAACTCATTATTTGTTGGACCGCAACTTCTGTGGTAGCTAGCTTTAGCTTGGTACCTAGCTAGCACCAATAGCCTGAAGTCAATGACCAGTAGAAACGTCAGTCATTTCATTATTCTTAGCTATGAACTAGGAATCCTTGTAAGTATTAGCTAGTTAGCCACTTGTTGTTCGCCTATTGAAATTGAACTTCAGTTCATGAAAATAAATAGCTAGCCAGCTACTTAACCCTGTTGCCCAAAGCTATCGTTATAAGCAGCCAGCTAGCCTTCAAAATAAAAGTACCTCTTTGAAAGCGATGGTTACAATTGGTGGAATCATGCCATATTTAGACTAGATAATGTTAAACAAGGTTGGAATGTGAAGCAATGAAATGGGGTATTAGTCTACTCGGTGACACGCACAGAACACAACTGAAGAGTTTACACAAATATTAGCATTGTACCTATTGCGGGACTGTGAAATCACCTCAGTCAGGCTATTGTGTGTATTGACATTCATATTGCAGTGTACAGGTTTACCTAAGGATTGGGGATCAATGCAATGGGTTATCAATCTACTCAATACCCAAGATATTTTCTCCCAAAGTCCTCCTCAGAGTTATCAGCCTCCAAAACATCCAGGCAGTATTGTTTTCCCTCGGGAAGTGTTCAATACACAAAGGTTGACAATACATGTGGCTCAACTCAGTTGTTTCAGAGTCCAGCAATAAGAGCTACGATGCTAATATTCTCTGGGTGTCACTGAGTAGACCATGTCATTGATACACAATCATAGTTAAGGATGTACAGTGAAATAAGTATGCCCCCAATGCAACTCTAAAGTATAATACATCCAGTGTGATTGCAGATTGTCGTCAAATTATTGTCTTATTGATTTTATATAACATTCCAACCTCGTTTAGCATGATCTATTCAATTATGGCATAATTCTACTATTTGTATTAATTTGCATCACTGTCAATGAGGTACTTTTATTTTGAAAGCTAACCGCAAAGTCCACTATTGTGGCTAGATTCACATAGATGGACTCGCAATCACAGCCGGATGTGATACAGCCTGGATTCAAACCAGGGAGTGTGACACCTCTTGCTAGTGACACCTCTTGCATGGAGATGCAGTGCCTTAGACCACTGCAACCATGTGTGTGTGTGTGTGTAACTATTTGACAGTACTAGAATGCTTAAAAGGCAACAAAAATGTTAAATATCGGTAATGACCAAAAATGTCGTATTGGTGTATCACTAGTTAGAGCTACGGTTAGTAGATATAGTTGAAATCTTAGTCCATCTGTAGATGCTCTACAGACTCCGTATCAAAATAAGGTGTTATGAATATTTAAACGTATCCATCCACACCAATGTAAAATATGTTGCACCAATACCTCAGTGGCACTCTTTGCAGACAGATTTAGCAGTTCCTATTTGGGTAGAGACTAGAGAGTGAGACAAACAGTGAATGCTCCTATCCCTGTAGCTGGCTCTGAATTGTGCATGAGTCTTTGGCTTGTCCGAGGGAAAAGTGAGGGCCCCTCTCCAGTCTGCTCATTACCATTCCAGTCACGTCTCAGCCCAAATTTACCCGGAGAAAAACTCAGGCCATTGTTAGGAGGGCATGTGCATTTGGTTCTTTGAGAAGCGTGGGCCAAACTATGTATTTGTTCCAATGGGTTGTGTGTGTTGACTAGGGCTGAGCGATAAACTGTAAAAACTACAACGGTATTCATTCACGGACCAGTTTGGATTTTTACATTACCTTCTATAAAACGGTATTTTTAAGTTTTATTTGTCACATTAAATATTTCAGAGCTGGGCCAAAGATACATCAAAATGTATCTGGTTACAAATACAAGACACTAAAGACCAACATATATCAAAGCAAAACACTTTTTCAAAGTATTGTATTACGATTAAATACAGATATATTGGAGGTAGTCAGTCATTTCGAAATACATTTGCAACATCAACAGTAAAAAAAAAACATTTCACTTGCTATGTCGGTGATTGTTTATCTACCTTAGTCGAATGCACCGACTCAGTCGCTCTGGTCAAGTGTGTCTAATAAAAGGACCATAACGTAAACAATTCCAAAGCACACTGGTTATTATTTTAGGCCTTGTTTCAGGGGTGGAGCTCATTCAAATAATACCCAGTGTGCTTTGCAAGTGTTCATTTAGCAGACACTTATCACACCATAGTGCCATGAGACTTCTGATACGAATGCAGGGTGAAATGGGGCCAGAAAATTGTGAATCGCACAAACAAAAATTATATAGAAAACTATTTTGAAAACAAATTACAGTTCTCAGAAATATCTTGTTACAAAATACATTGGATTGTAGTTCAGGCTGTAAAAATGTACATTAAAATACTGAAGTAATTTAAATACACATTTCAAAATACAAACACAGTATGAAACTGCCAACAGCTAAGGCCTGCTAGCAAACTTGCCAGCACAACAAGTCAACAACTTCAGGAAGGTGCGCTTGCCAAATAGACACCCTGGAATTCCCTGGTGGCACTGAACAGTTCACAGGTGGTGGAACCGAAAGTCCATCATGTTGTACTGAACAGTTCACAGGTGGTGGAACCGAAAGTCCATCATGTTGTACTGAACAGTTCACAGGTGGTGGAACCGAAAGTCCATCATGTTGTACTGAACAGTTCACAGGTGGTGGAACCGAAAGTCCATCATGTTGTACTGAACAGTTCACAGGGGGTGGAACCGAAAGTCCATCATGTTGTACTGAACAGTTCACAGGTGGTGGAACCGAAAGTCCATCATGTTGTACTGAACAGTTCACAGGTGGTGGAACCGAAAGTCCATCATGTTTGCTGTTCCATCTTTATTTACAATATAGCGAGAACTTCATTTGCAGTCAAGGAAAATCCCCAAAACAATCCCCCATACCAGTCAATGAGCTTGCATTTCCACTGGGAACCTCACCCCACACTCTATTCATTGCAAATTCCTATTGAGCAAGTCTGCTGGCCAGGCCCCCCAAAGAGTACATTTCACAATAAGCAAAAATGTATTACAGTTTTGATGAATAAATAATCACCCTTTTGTAGCTACAGCAAATAAGACCACCAAACTGTCAGTTTACATTTCACTTTTAAAAACGGGATGTTTTGTCAGGTTGAATTTTGTCAAAAGCAAGTCTCTCGCTTAACAGTACAGTAGTAGGAAAGTATAAGAGACTTAAGTCCATAAATAGTGTGAACAAAGGCACTGAATCTACAGAGTGGGAAAGAGAATAGAAAATGTCCTCATACTAAGGAAATAGCATTTTATTTGGTGTATTTAGCATGTCTTGGGGATATGATATTTGTGTGTGGACCCCAGGAAGAGTAGCTGCAGCTTTTGCAACAGCTAATGGGGATCCTAATAAAATACCAAATCTGACAGAGGAGGGAAAAAAAAAAAAGGGACTCCCAAATACAGGCGTGTCAAGCTTGTAGCGTCAAACCCAAGAAGACTTGAGGCTGTAATCGCTGCCAAAGGTGCTTCAACAAAGTACAGAGTAAAGGGTCTGAATACTTACGGAAATGTGATACATTTTTCTATATATATATTTTTTTTAAAGTCTAAAAACCTGTTTATGCTTTGTCATTATGGGGTAATGTGTGTAGATTGATGAGAAAAAAAAAGTAATACATTTTAGAAAAGGCTGTAACTTAACGAGGAAAAAGTCAAGGGGTCTGAATACATTGTGTGGAATCGTGACAAATCGCAATACGTATCGGCACCCAAGTATTGTGATAATATCGTGAGGTTCCTGGCAATTCCCAAACCTACCTTTCAGGCTATCACTTGACCTCAACTGTACACATTGCTTTATGCCTACACACACACACACTTGCAAATACAATACTGCAACCTGGGCTTTACCTGTGATTATTTGTGCAAGAAGTGAGATCTATATTGCTTCATGTATAGGCTACATTATTGCTGCATCTTGTCTCTACAGCGCTGTGATCCTCTTGACATTCATGTTGGTAAATGCCCTGAAGGCTTTAAAATGGACCGTTATAGAAATAGATAGGTGATTTTCAAGTCTGACTTGTACAGTATCTAACGCACTCATGGTAAGATGATAACACTACAGAAAGAGGGGAAAAGTCCCTGAAACGGCATGAAAAACAGGCTTATAACCTATGACCTATCCGATGTTACGGAAGTTATCTGCAATGACATCACCTATGGTGCCACTTGGCGCTCTCCCATGTTAAATAGCCTAAGCAAACAAACAATAAGCTTTGTGAAGCCTGTTGTGATTATTCCTATGGCACACAGACAAAGGGCCTGTTTAGATTACTCCTATAGGACACCAACACTATGGACACTAAGAAAACGGTGACCCTCCTCACTCGTCACTAATCTAACAGTAAAATCTCACAGTATGAGCCTCAGTATCACTTCTGGATCAGGTTCGCTAATCCAGCTGTTCCAAACCAACTTGATTATTAAGTCAAAAACGAGTAGGGCATTAGAGGCCCAAAGTGAGGAACAAATAGGCCTAGTTCTGCACTCAGAAAAAAAGAACTAAGACAGAGAACTTAAACTGATGAAGCCAACATACCTGGCATAATTCCAAGCAATGTTGTTATCTCAGCAAACAACATTTTGCCTACATTGGCTAGAGCATAGGTGCAACAGAACTGAACATGTCTTCATGTGAAAGCAATGCATTTCTCAACAGCTGCTCATCTTCAACATGACGGTAGGTTCTTTCCAACTATTGGGGAAGGAACAGCGTTATGGCAACACAAACATATTCCCTGTGGAGCCACAAAACACAGAGAACGCAAAACAGAGAAACAGACCACAGACAATGCCAGCAAGCAGGAAGAAAAGAAAGAGCAGCATCGAGGAAGAACACAAATGGACAGCATCCGACAGACAAACACGTAGGAGCTCAATCACACATCCTTAGAGTCTTAGCAATGTACACACTTCTCAGCATCCAGAGGTGTCAACTTGAGGTAGAGCGTTGGTCTTACACGGAGGGACTGAAAAACCACGGTGCTCAATCATACCGGGTGTGGATTTTCCTGGCTGGCGAGTTGTAATTCAAGTGAGCTACTCAATTCCAACCAGTAAAAAGTGCGCTGAATTAGTGTTGACAGCAAGCACAAGTGATATTTTTCTGCACAATATCCATCCTGGTACCTGGGACCATGAGCAGGTCCAAAGATACAGTACAATAGATTGACACTTGAATTTACCCTACCTGGGTGTCATTGGCGATGCGTGGAGGCACCTCCACGCCAATCTTCGTTAACTGGCGGTCCTTGTAGCGACCGTACTGGTCGTATCCCACGTAGCCTCCGCCGGTGGCGATGAGGAGGGGAAAGGGCCTGACGCGAGCCTGAAGGCCTAGAGAGGCTGCATTGAACTGCCCTCGCCCTGAATATACACAGAGGTTTATATTAGGAACAGTTTAAGCATTTCCCATAACAAGTATCACATATAAAGTACCAGTCAAAAGTTTGTACACCTACTCATTACAGGTTCATTATTTTTACTATTTTGCACACTGTAGAATAATAGAAGACATCAAAACTATGAAATAACACATATAGAATCATGTAGTAACCAAAAAAGTGGTAAACAAATACAAAATATATTAAAGATTCTTCAAAGTAGCCACCCTTTGCCTTGATGAAAGCTTTTGCACACTCACCTGGCATGCATTTCAATTAACTTCTTATGGCTTGGGGGCGCTAATTGTCATGTCCGGATGAAAAGTGTGCCCAAAGTAAACTGCCTGCTACTCAGGCCCAGAAGCTAAGATATGCATATCATTAGTAGATTTGGATAGAAAAACACTCTAAAGTTTCTAAAACTGTTTGAATCATGTCTGAATATAACAGAACTCACATGGCAGGCAAAAACATGAGAAAAATCCAACCAGGAAGTGGGAAATCTGAGGTTTGTAGTATTTCAAGTGATTGCCTATCCAATATACAGTGTACATTTGGTTTGATTGCACTTCCTAAGACTTCCACGCGATGTTAACAGTCTTTAGAACGTTGTTTCAGGCTTCTACTGTGAAGGGGGAGTGAATAAGAGCTGTTTGAATCAGGGGTCTGGCAGAAAGCCTCGAGTTTAGTCATGCACGCGGCCCTGAGCGCGAGCTCCGTTCCTTTTCATTTCTAAAGACAAAGGAATTGTCCAGTTGAAATATTATTGAAGATTTATGATAAAAACATCCTAAAGATTGATTCTATACATCGTTTGACATGTTTCTATGAACTGTAATAGAACTTTTGACTTTTCGTCTGGACTTAGTGCCCACGCCTTGTGCATTTGGATTACTGGACTAAACGCGCAAACAAAAAGGAAGTATTTGGACATAAATGATGGACTTTGTTGAACAAAAAAACAAACATTTGTGGAACTGGGATTCCTGGGAGTGCATTCCGATGAAGATCTAAGGTAAGTGAATATTTATAATGCTATTTCTGACTTTTGTTGACTCCACAACATGGCGGGTATCTGTATGCTGGCTGAGCGCTGTACTCAGATTATCGCATGGTGTGCCTTTGCCGTAAAGCTTTTTTGAAATCTGACACAGCGGTTGCATTAAGAGAAGTATATCTTTAATTCTATGCATAACACTTGTATCTTTCATCAACATTTATGATGAGTATTCCTGTAAATTGATGTGGCTCTCTGCAAAATCACCGGATGTTTTGGAAGCAAAACATTATGCGCCAATGTAAACAGATTTTTGGATATAAATATGAACTTTATCGAACAAAACATACATGTATTGTGTAACATGAAGTCCTATGAGTGCCATCTGATGAAGATCAAAGGTTAGTGATTCATTCTCTCTCTATTTCTGCTTTTTGTGACTCCTCTCTTTGGCTGGAAAATGACTGTTTTTCTGTGACTAGGCGCTGACCTAACAATCGCATGGTATGCGTGTAGTAAAGCCTTTTGAAATCGGACACTGTGGTGGGATTAACAACAAGTTTCTGTGATTAACAACAAGTTTCTTTAAAATGTTGTATAATACTTGTATGCTTGAGGAATTTTAATTATGACATTTCCGTTTGAATTTGGTGCCCTGCACTTTCACTGGCTGTTATCAAATCGATTCCATTAACGGGATTTCAGCCGTAAGAGGTTAACTTCTTACAGCTGAAATCCCGTTAATGGGATCGATATGACAACAGCCAGTGAAAGTGCAGGGCGCCAAATTCAAACAGAAATCTCATAATTAAAATTCCTCAAGCATACAAGTATTATACACCATTTTAAAGATAAACTTGTTAATCCCAGCAGTGTCTGATTTCAAAAAGGCTTTACAGCGAAAGCACACCATATGATTATGTTAGGTCAGCACCTAGTCACAGAAAAACACAGCCATTTTTCCAGCCAAAGAGAGGAGTCACAAAATGCAGAGAGAGATAAAATGAATCACTAACCTTTGATGTTCTTCATCAGATGACACTCATAGGACTTCATGTTACACAATACATGTATGTTTAGTTCGATAATGTTCCTATTTATATCCACAAATCTCAGTTTACATTGGCACGTTATGTTCAGTAGTGTTTTGCTTCCAAAACATCCGGTGATTTTGCAGAGAGCCACATCAATTTACAGAAACTCATCATAAATGTTAATGAAAATACAAGTGTTATACATGGAATTAAAGACGTACTTTTCCTTAATGCAACTGCTGTGTCAGATTTCAAAAAAGCTTTACGGAAAAAGCACAGCATGCAATAATCTCAGTTACAGCGCTCAGAGACCAAAACAAGCCATACAGATACCCGCCATGTTGGAGTCAACAGAATTCAGAAATAGCATTATAAATATTCACTTACCTTTGATGATCTTCATCGGAATGCACTCCCAGGAATCCCAGTTCCACAATAAATGTTTGTTTTGTTCGATAAAGTCCACCATTTATGTCCAAATACCTCCTTTTTGTTCGCACGTTTAGTTCACAAATCCAAATTCATGAGGCACGATCACTTATTTCAGATGACAGTTCCATTACAGTTCGTAGAAACATGTCCAACGATGTATAGAATCAATCTTTAGGATGTTTTTTTATCATAAATCTTCAATAATATTCCAACCGGACAATTCCTTTGTCTTTAGAATGGAAAAGGAACGCAGCTAACTCACGGGTGCGCGTGAGACTGAGCTCATGGCATTCTGCCAGACACCTGACTCAAACAGCTCTTATTCTCTCCCCCTTCACAGTAGAAACCTGAAACAAGGTTCTAAAGACTGTTGACATCTAATGGAAGTCTTAGGAAGTGCAATCGGACCAAATGTTACACTGTATATTGGATAGGCAAAGACTTAAACTACAAACCTCAGATTTCCCACTTTCTGGGTTGATTTATTTCTCAGGTTTTTGCCTGCCATATGAGTTCTGTTATACTCACATATATAATTCAAACAGTTTTAGAAACTTCAGAGTGTTTTCTATCCAAATCTACTATGCATATGCATATCTTAGCTTCTGGGCCTGAGTAGCAGGCAGTTTACTCTGAGCACCTTATTCACCCAAGCTACTCAATACTGCCCCCCAGCCATAAGAAGTTAACAAGATTTTAAGCTTTCAGCCAATAAAAGACATTTATATGTACCTAAATGTTTAACCACTATAATAACTATTAGAATTTTTGAATTACGCACCCTCCAATTTGACAGGAAATTGTACCGCCAGCGGTACACTGATTCCCAAACAGGTTAAAAGAACGTTTGTAAGCGATACAGCAGGGTAGAGGGTAGTAAAGCTAGTGTGTTCACCGAGTGTGCTCATCTTATTAGCACAGAGACTAATGCGAAGGTAGCCTATGAGTGTGTCAACAGCCTCAGTCATCAATATGTGGGTTGTAAAAACCTGGGTCTGGTCTGGGACTGAGGATGTCAGTGTGAAACCCACCACTGGATAATGAACACCATGGCCACTGCTGAAACTGCCGGGCTCTTTGTGCTCTGAGGAGGAGCCAGTCACTGCACAGACAGACAGAGAAGCAGCACATATTGTAAATGTACCCAATGAGATGGACTCAAATGTAGTTTTTCCTACTTGTCTGCGTCAAACTTATTGGCATTATGATACAATACACAAACCATTGCAAACTATACCAATAACTGAGGAGTGGCTGTTTGACAGCCAGATGAAATCAAAAAGGAACTCACAAAAACAGCAACCCTCTTGTTCGGGTTGGACATGTCTGTAAGGCTATTAATACTAAGGCATGTTCCAGAAACTGTCACTGACAATTTGACAGACAATGCAGAATCATAAAGTAGGTCAGTGTGGTATACATAAGCAATAAGGCACGAGGGGGTGTGCCCGGATACAGCCCTTAGCTGTGGTATACTGGCTATATACTACAAACCTCTGAGGTGCCCCATTGGTGTTATAAAACAGGTTACCAACATAATTATAACGTTTGTCATACCAGTGGAATACGACACATTTTAGCCAATCAGCATTCAGGGTTCGAACCACCTCGTTTATATAAAAGTCTATAATATACTATATTGCTGAAAAGTAGATTTGTTGACACGAGTAACAAGATATTGGCATCATACGGTAAGCGCTTGCTAGTTAGCTTACACTAGCTGGCTAGCTAATGTTAGCTGCAAGAATTTATGAAATTAGCAAACCAGAATTCATTTTCTCCCACCAAGACATCTACGGTGTCTTTGCGACTCTTCCAATAGTGTGTAGCTAGCACACATTGAAATAGCAATTTACCTATTACCTGCCAAATCTCCCTGCATTCAGTGGCAGCTGATAAGAGCACACCTTTCCTAAGGACGCTGCCATCTTGTGAGTGTGTAGAACGCGAGAGTTCTTCTTTAACGTGTTAAGGCAGACATCATGGTGTATTGCCGCCACCTACTGTACGGAGTCTATAAATGTTATTATTTGTAAATATTACTCCCCAAACGAACGCTATATGTGCATGCTGCCACCTACTGTTTTGGTTGTATATCAGCCCAAATAATTAAAATAAAACTAAACAAAATAAACTCAATGTACTCATTTATTCAGATTCAACTGTGGACGCCCATCCCTACAGGAAGAGCATCTTCGGACATGCTTTGCAATGCTTCAACAGTGTCCTGGTCCTTGTGTAAATGTGATATTGTACCCCCTAGCCCAATTGTCCTTTGTATATTATTTATATACACACACACACTTGTGTTCCCATATGTACTTCCTGTATTGATTTGTTGGGAGAAAAAAAAAAGTCCTGGAATCTCTAACTTTTCAGCCGCAGATACTGTATCGTTACAATGTCCAGTTTCTTTGACTTTTTGTTCAGTACAATTTATCATATGTGCAATAAACACCATTAAAAAAAATCAATCTTCACCATATCAGCTCCCCTCAACTGTTGAACAACACTGAATCTACGGTCTAGACAGATGGGTATACAGAGAAGATTTACTTGGGTCCTAACTGTTGAACACTGAATCTACAGTCTACGGCGCATCCACCGACATATTTTCAGCTCTCTTCGCTCCTTCAACTATTTCACGTGCATCAGTGTAGGAGCCCTGCTGTGTAGCCCTGGCCACTTTACACGCGTTTACACCAAACGGGCACTCCGGGGAATTGGGAATGTGTTTTCCGTCACAATTACACCATCGAACACCCTCAGATTCTTCAACATTCCTCCGGCACACACTTGATACATGTCCATACCTTTTACAATTCCGGCAAAACAACGGATTGGACACAAAAGCTCTCGCCGCATATCTAACACATCCCATCTTCACATGTGAATGGGGATACTCTTCGTCAAACATCAATAATACCGACGGGCTTTTTAATTTCTTCAAATCCACTTCAAAATTCCAGCGTGCTTCAACTACTCTTGGTATGCTCTTTGTAAACCACGAGGCCTCCACATCCAACTCGACGCCTAGAAGGCTAGCGTTAACAACCAATCACAATTCGGGTTTGAGGTACGCTGCTGCTTCTTCTTCTTCGGGGTTTATCGGCGGTTGGCATCCACGTATGGTGCTTTACCGAGACATACTGTACTGTATGTGTGGGCCAGAGACAGGGAGAAACTAAATCCTACCTACCAGCCCCATTGTTCTTAAACAAAGATAACAGACTATATCTAATGATGTTCTACTCAGTATACTCACATACTAGATATCAGCCTCTCTCTTTCCCTCTGATAATGCCCTCCACACTGTAGTAATACATGCTCCATGGTCTCTGTTTCCTGGCAATAGTCAGACTTTCCTGTTGGATGCTTTCCCATCACAATTAAAGTCTTATTCAACCGGCCGTGTCCCACCCTTAATCTTGTAAAAATATCCTCTTCTCTTCTGTCCCTTCCTGCTGTCCTCCCCTCCCTGACTTTCCTCTATACTTGCAATAAATGCCTGTCCTTATGTAACAGTATAACTTTAGACCGTCCCCTCGCCCACAACCAGGGAGCGCGAACCAGGGACCCTCTGCACACATCAACAACAGTCACCCACAAAGCATCCCATCGCTCCACAAAAGCCGCGGGCCTTGCAGAGCAAGGGGAACTACTACTTCAAGGTCTCAGAGCAAGTGACGTCACCGATTGAAACGCTATTTAGCACGCACCACCGCTAACTAAGCTAGCCGTTTCACATCCGTTACAGTTAGTATCTCTATTCCACTGCTCCTGCCATCTCTGCACCATCACTGTCCATATCAGGCTTTTAGCCTCTGCCTTGCTTATCACCTCCACATGGGGTAGGACCCAAGTAAATCTTCTCTGTATACCCATCTGTCTAATCCTGCCATGGATTTGTTACACCTCAAAGCAGGTTGTGGCTGCTATGTGAGCTAAAGGACTGGAGACTCAACATGCACATGAATCAGAGCAAATAACTACTCTGTCTGGCTTGACTTCCTCCACCCACTGCAAGGCCAACAGTATGGCCAACAGTAGCTCCACCGTATATACAGCCAGATGATCTGTAATACGTTTCCTGACTGCCACTCCACATTCTTGCACTACAAATGCTGACCCAGTACGTCCTGTCCTTGGATCTTTTGAACCATCTGTGTAAATGGCCACAAAATCCTGATACACATTATCCAGACATCTCTTAAACAAGTCAGATGAATCAACACCGTCCCTATCTTTTTGTAGTCTCTCCAACACTTCTAGATCAACTACAGGAGGTGAGAGTAGCCATGGTGGATTTACAGGAATAGCTACTGTTGGACTAAACTCCCTTCCATACAGTCCCATCTCCTTCGCCTTCTACCTTTTGCCAGATGACACACCCCATGTCCCTGTAGGTTGACCCAATAATTAATTTCCAGCTACTGTCTCCTAATCTGCAATGGCATATCCCCCATCTCAACCTATCGTGCAGCCACTGGGGAAGTCCAAAATGCCCCACTACATATTCTGAGTCCTTTTAGCCTTTCTAATGATGTCCGGGCTGCTGAACCATACGCTATACTGCCATAGTCTATTACAGATGAGGTCTGGGCTGCCGAACCATACTCTATACTGCTATAGTCTATTACAGATCAGATCAATGCAACATACATGGTCCTCAATGAGGAACACCCAGCTCCCCACTCCTTCCTCCTCAGACAGTGCATCACATTTAGCACCTTCTTACACTTTCCCAGCCCTCTCTATCCATCCAATGCTCAGGTCAGCCTAGTGTCAAAGTACACCCCAAGGAACCTGAAGGCCCCCACCCTCTCCAAGTTTCTCCCATATAACCTCATCTCCCACCTTCTTCCTGGTAAAGAACACTGAGTTTTCTCTACAGAGAACCTGAATCCCCACATTAATGCCCACCGCTCTACCTCATCAATTGCTGCTGTGCCTTCCTGACTATGTATGGCACATTTCTTCCCCTCTTCCATAAGGCCCCATCTTCTGTAAATAACGACCTCCCAATATCCGGCTGTACCTGAGAGTGAACATCATTGATCATGATTGATCTTCCTCCTACCCTCATTATATCAGCATGAATAACAACCCCTCCTTCCACATCATATCATAGACCTTCTCCACATCAAAAAAGACAGCTGCAACAGTTTCCTGGTTCACCTGAGCCTTCCTGACCTCTGCTTCTAAGCAGAGCACTGGGTCCATAGTTCCCCCACCATTCCTGAACGCACTCTGATGTGGCGATACTAGCCCCCTGCTCTCCAGGAAGTTAGCCTCTCTGTAATCATATGTTCCATAATCTTACATTCATGTGATGTTAAAGCTATTGGCCGATAGCTTGTTGGCCCTGGCTTCCGGATTGGTACCACAACTGTCTCCTTCCATCCAGTGCCTCATCACTAAGATGGGCCAACATAATATAGCACACCTCATCTTTCCCAGGTGAAGTTAACCCAGCCTTACCTATTGCCCTTTTCACCTCTGCCATGGTAAATGGTGCATTCAACGTATCATTTACATCCTCCCTCCTATCCAGCACTCCAGGATGCTCCTCTCTCATTCTCTCTCTCCCCATCTGCCCCATTTGCCAAGTTATGCACTTGGACAAATGCTTTGGCCATCATCTCTGCCTTCTCTCATCTGTCACTGCCACATCCTTCCCACTCGTCAACACTGGATAATCCCACTCCCTTCTGACCCCACTCATCCTCTTAATTATCCCCCACACTTCTTCCACAGGTGTTGCCCTTCCAATGGTGTCACAGAACTGATGCCACCAACATGACCTCTTTGCCTAACGGATAGTTCTCCGCACCAGGGCCTGGGCCTGCATATACTGAATCAGATGTTGGAAGTTATGCCTCCCTTTCAGTACTTTAAATGCCCTGTTCCTACTCCTCACCATTGCCACACACTCCTCCGTCCATCATTGGACTGCTTTCCTCCTCCCTGAACTGTTAGGTATATCCTCAGTAGCTGCCCCCACTAACGCTGTTCTCACCCAGTTATTCAGACTATCCACATCCCCTCTCATATCCATCCATCACCTGCTCACTCAGCACCTTAAACTGATGCCATTGTCCCTTCCAAACACCCACCTGCCTACTCTATCCATTGACACCTCCTCCTCCCTCTGGCCTACTGTGCATACTATGGGATAATGGTCACTCCCCACTGTCGACTCCTCCCATACCTCCCACTCACAGATTCCTGCCATTGCACTAGATACCAGAGTGAGGTCCAAGGCAGACTCTTCCTGTGGCTACATTAATACATCATTCAGGCACACCAGATCTTTAATTTTTATCAGATGTTCCATCACTTGGCCTTTTCCATCCATCTCCACACCACATTACCTTACTTCCATCCTGGCCCTCCACCATTTCCAGCACTTCCAGGTCCAGTATCTGACACATATTATAGTAGTTCACTACCCCTATCACCACTCCTCTCAACCACACCTGCACCACCACATATTCCTGTTCAATACCTTTGCTTAGCATCTTGTAAGGAAGTCCTTGCTTTATGAACGTGGTACATCCCCCTCTAGCCTACATCACTGTCCCTACGAACCACTACATATCCCTGTATGATAAACTCCACAGTCGGTTTGAACCATGTTTTCTGACAAGTTAAAGGGACAGTTCACCCCAATTACAACATTATATGTGTTTCCTTACCCTGTAAGCAGTCTATGGACAAGCTATCGCCCCTAGGCACTCACTTCTATCATCATGAAGTGCTTTGAGAGGCTAGTTAGGGATCATATCACCTCCACCTTAACCAATAGCCTAGACCCACTAAAATGTGGGTCTGAACCCCACCCTGTGCAACTGGGTGCTGGACTTCCTGACGGGGCGACCCCAGGTGGTGAAGGTAGGCAACAACACCTCCGCTATGCTGATCATCAACATGGGGGTCCCACAAGGGTGTGTGCTCAGTCCCGCCCTGTATTGTACTCCCTGTTCACCCACGACTGATTGGCCACCCATTTCTCCAACTCAATCACCAATTTGCAGATAACACAACAGTCATAGGCCTGATTACCAACAACTATGAGACAGCCTACAGCAGCGGTTCCCAAATTAGGGGTGCGACCCCATGTGGGTTTTCCTGATATGAAAATTGGGTCACGGGAGAATATCCAAAATCCTGAAGAAAAAAACATACCTACAAAAAAATATATACCGTCTTCGTATCTCAAAATCATTGCAATGTGGTTAACCTTAGAAATCTAAATGAAAATGATTCAAATCTAAAAGCTCAAATTCAACTAGAGAGCATCCTTAGATAATGGGAAAAGGCCGCACTTAACCGTTGCACTTGAATAATTCCCACGGTGAATGGCCAGGCACGCTACACTGTGAAATAACACACTATTGCAGAGACTTTGATATTACTGTCCAAAATTGATATGGTGAAAACAAGGTGTGGGGAGGCAGATGCACAGAAACTCACATCAATACCTTTGTCAGATAACACTGTTAAACAAAAAAATGTATGCTATTGCTAGCAATGAAGAGGAATGTGGGCTGACTGAACGACTCAAAAACTCTGAACGACTCAAAAAATGGATGTTAGCTGTGAGGGCCGAGATGCCCATGTATTGACTTTTGTTCGCTATACATGTCAGGGGATGCTATTCACAAAGACATATTGTTCTGTCTCACGATTCCCCGAGCATGGCATATAGCATGGCTATATTGACGAAAAACAGATTCCATGGGATCGAATGATGGGCTTTTGCACAGATAGGCCTCCATCTATGGCGGGACAACGCACAGGCCTCTGTTACGGAGTCTAGTTGATAGGTAATCGACTGTCTGGGCTGTTCCCCAGACCCCGTATGCAGGGACTTGTACACTGCTTGAACATGGCTATTTGTCTTGACATTTGTGTCTGTCGTTATTCTTTAATCTAACATGTCATACAGAAACAGCCTCTGCACTCTAGTTATGAATGTGTCTCCCTCTGCCATATGGAAGCATTGTATGATCCATGGAGAGCAATTGGGGGCAAAAGAGCTGAGCACAGAACTCTGAGATATACTGCAGCAGGTAACTTTGATTGTAAACTACATCAAACCACATCAACTGTGCCCACACCTGTTCGCAAAACTATGTGGAGACATGGGATCAGAGCATGACAATGTTCTGTTTCACACCAAGGCTTGGTGGTTATCGAGGGGGAGTGTTGGAAAGATGTTTTCACATTTTAGAGTAACTGTTGTCGTTCACAATGGATGTAAAATATTTTTTTTGGACTTGGTTGACTTTCTGTGTAATGAAAATAAAATGTGTCTCCTATGTAACATACATATTTGGACGAACACAAGCATGCAGGGGAAATTAAAAAACATTCTACAGATGAGTGACCGAATTGGAAGAGCACTTGGGACCCACTTCCCAATCCGTTTGACTGTGATCCTGGCTCAGTTGACATGTCTGTAAGTGAAATCGAACAGCTGATCGTGCTGTCATGTGACCAAATGCATTTTTTGTTCCTGACTCAAAGGGAATAAATACCCTGCCATATGCCTCTGAGCATTAATGCCGCGTTCAAAACAACTGGGAACTCTTCGACTTCTGACATCAGTGCATTCAAGACAACTCTGAAAATTAATTTTGAACGGTCATCCAATTCGGGAACTCGGTCCTCTTTCTAGAGCGCCGACATTCTGACCTGAAGATCACTGATGTCATGATTTGACCTCGTATTTTTCAGTTCCCAGTCGTCTTGAAAGCACCAAAAAATTGTGGTACGAGCTCATATCTGTGTGAAGCTGGCTTCAGTGCTCTTGTCTGCATTAAAACCAAATATCGATTCTGTCTGGATGTGACAGCAAAGATGAGGTGTGCGTGCACTGTTTACCACGCCCCGACTTTGAGAAGCTCTGACGTGACACGCATCAAGCACACCCATCTCATTAGTAGTGGTGAGATAATGTATCGTATGTAAGAGTCATTTCCAATTGACTGTCATATTCCCAAATAAAAAAGTAAACTGTCTGTTAATTATATAATTTTTTCACATGGTCGAGGTCACTCAAATGTTTCAAAATGGGAACCCCTGTCCTACAGGGAGGAGGTAAAGGCCTTGGCAGAGAGGTGCTAGGAAAATAACCTCTCCCTCAACAAAACGAAGGAGCTGATCGGTAACTTCAGGAGACAGCAGATGGAGCACGACCCCATCCACATTGACGGGCCGCAATGGAGAGTGTGAAAATCTTCCAGTTCCTCGACGTACACATCACTGACAACCTGAAATGGTCCATACATAGACAGTGTGGTGAAGGCGCAACAGCGCCTCTTCAACCTCAGAAGGCTGAAGATATTCGGCTTGGCCCCTAAGAACATCACGCACTTCTACAGATGCACCATTGAGAGCATCCTGGAGGGCTGTATCACCGCCTGGTATAGCAACTACACTGTCTGCAACTGCAGGGCTCTCCAGAGAGCGGGACTCAACCCTGCACCTTAGAAAATGCTGTAAATATCATTAAAGTGACCACTTCATACTGTTTTACCCACTTAATTTGTATATACTGTATTATAGACAAGGCTCATCCTATACAACTAATGCTGTACACAACTTTTCTATTAATATACTGTCCATAATGTCTGTACACACAATCATATACATTTATATTCCTGACTCTGACATATTTTTTGGGATTTGCGTATATTGTTAGGTATTACTGCACTGTTGGAGCTAGGAACATTAGCATTTCTCTACATCCCCAAAATATGTACATCCTGTTTCCATTTTTCTACAACTTGATTGGAGTCCACCTGTGGTAGATTCAATTGATTGGACATGATTTATAAATGCACACACCTGTCTATATAAGGTTTTACAGTTGACAGTGCATGTCAGAGCAAAAACCAAGCCATACGGTTGTTACGAGGTTCATCTAGGGGTCATGATTGGGGCTGTACCAAATGTTTGATGTATTAGAATAATTGATTATGCTTATGTTGTATTAATAGAAGGGGAGGGGTTATACGACCCCTCCCTCATATTTATAGGGTCCTAGACTACAGATTAACAATATATATACATTATGAGGTTTAATATTGTTCCACAGTACTTTTCTAGGCTCTCTGCCTCTTATGAAGAAACTGTCTGAGAAATGTGTGACTGTGAAGACAGAACTCTGCAGGGGAGTGTAAGAGATTAGTCAGACATCCACTATAAATCAACTTGGATATTTACTGCTAAGCTTTTAGATAACACTAAAAGCCTTGTTTATATATCTGTGTAGGCATGGTTTTGGTCTCATGAGTAAAAGGTAATGACGTAGACAGTGACGTCACTACAGCTGGACTTCGGGTTTAATAAACTTGGGACCTTTTCTATTTTGCAGAACTTACCCAGAAACATGCGTTGTGTTCCTGTTGTCAACTTCTGTCTGCAATTGCATTAATAAAAGGTTTTTGAATGACTTAAAGATATTGTCATAATGATAATTTCACAACTGAGCCAATGATTGACAAGGAACAAGGAACGAACCCCAACAGGGTCAAAGGAATTGTCCGTAGAGCTCCGAGACAGGATTGTGTCGAGGCACAGATCCGGGGACCACAAAGCGTCTTCCTAGAGCTGGCCACCCGGCCAAACTGTGCAATCGGGGGAGAAGGGTCTTGGTCAGCGAGTTTGCCAAAAGGCTAGATTCTCTGGTCTGATGAAACTAAGGTTCAACTCAATGTCAATGCCACGTCTGGAGTAAACCTGGCACCATTCTTGCAGTGAAGCATGGTGGTGGCAGCATCATGCTGTGGGGGTGTTTTTCAGCGGCAGGGACTGGGAGACTAGGCAGGATCGAGGCAAAGATGAACGGAGCCAAGTACAGAGATCCTTGATTAAAAAAAACTGCTCCAGAGCGCTCAGGACCTCAGACTGGGGCGAAGGTTCACCTTCCAACAGGTCAACGACCCTAAGCACACAGCCAAGACAACGCAGGAGTGGCTTTGGGACAAGTCTCTGAATGTTCTTGATCGGCTCAGCCAGAGCCCGGACTTGAACCCGATCGAACAGCTCTGGAGATGAAAATAGCTATGCAGGAACACTCCCCATCCAACCTGACAGAGCTTGAGAGGATCTACAGAGAATGGGAGAAACTCCCCAAATACAGTTGCAAAGCTTGTAGCATCATACCCAAGAAGAACTGAGGCCATAATTGCTGCCAAAGGTGCTTCAACAAAGTATTGGGTCTGAATACTTATGTAAATGTGATGTTTTGTTTAACATTTTTCATAAATTAGCTAACATTTAAAAACATTTATTTTTCACTTTGTTCATTATGGGGTATGGTGTGTAAATTGATGAAGAAAAACAACTATTTAATACATACATGTCCAAATCTCACAATCAATGTAACACACTTTAGAATGTTTTGGATGTGTGAAAATTCTAATATAGGTACCACTGATTTTCATTGGATTTGTACCACAACAGCAGCCAGGTAAAGCATGGATTGCTGTCATACCTTGTCCATAGAATGCTTACAATACATGAAATGGTCTCACTTCTCGATTTCTCAAACGGAGCAATGGTTTCAGCCAAACAAATAAATCAGTTCTAAGCCCATCAAACCTATTAAGAAACGACACATTTCAATACCATTTTATTCGTAAAAATATATTACAATAATTGACAGTACTAACCTTCAGTCAGATGCAGTAAGCACCCATCACTTTTAACAGAGGATGAAATAAAGAATAGGAGGGATTTAATGAAAAACAATATAAAATTCATATTTTCACTGACATATGGGATTCCAAAGTGTGTCACTTCTTACACTGCACACCAGTGTAAACACAAAATCCTCTGCTACAGCTAAATTAAAATAGCTTGTTTCTACAATTCAATCTCTGGCCTAAAGAGCAGAGGTCAGAGGTCGGGAGAGAAGGTGCAATAGAACACTTCATGGGGTTTGGCTCTCTTGGGGGGGGGGTCAATAAGTGAAGACTTCTGCCACACAAGAAAAGCTACTGGCAAATAGGTCCAGGGCAGCAGAGAAGTATACAAACAATGATTGCAAACCACATGAGGTCTCTCTTAGAAAGTAACCATACAAAAGAAAATGAATTTCAAAAATAAAATAAAAAACTTAAGTATGAACAGTGTATTATTTGGGCGTTAAATACAAACCATTAGATCACTGTCAGATAATGACACTTTCATTTTGTGCTGAGCAATTCAAGAAAGGATTATGTCAATGTGTGTGGCTGCGGAGCTGAACGTTTCCACTTCAATCCGCACCAAGACCTGTCTGATATGTAATGATGACTGACCACAGTTCAAAAACGAATTATTCACCTGAAATGAGTGTTTCATAACAAAATGCGCAGTGGTAAGCAAACACTACAACAAATAGTTATAGCCTGGTTCCCAGATAAGGATATTGCTAAAGCATAAATGTTATAGCCTGGTTCCCAGATAAGGATATTGCTAAAGCATAAATGTTATAGCCTGGTTCCCAGATAAGGATATTGCTAAAGCATAAATGTATCTTGACAGTCATTATGCAATGTGAAAATGAGATTGCACTAAGGCCAGACTGTTTGGTATGATAACGCAAGAAGTATAAATAGATCTGGCAACCAGGTTAGGTCTTCCAATCTAAGGCAGTCTATTTTATAATTTTGTCAAAAATGTATAAAAACCATTTTTTCCCCCCTGTGGCATAATGTGTAGATGGCTTTAATGTAACAAAATATTGAACAAGGGAAGGGGTCTGAATACTTTCCCAATGCACACCATATGACTATGGATCACATGGTTTAAAAAATAAAACGGATGTTCTGAACTTTGAGATAACATCTATAATATAGCAATATACTAGGTAGGGGGTATAGCAGCAATAGGAATTAGGAAAATAACTACAGGCACACAGCCCACACTCTCACTGTACTAGAAGCACAGACCACTCAGTGCACATGACCTCCTCAAACACCCCCATCAAATGGAAAATGGTTAGGGACAAGAGTTTTTCCTGACCATGTGACCACCTGCCTAACAAAGATTCTGGGCCTTAACTACAACCCAGAGTTTTTCCCAGTACAGGTCACATGGTCTGAATAAGGTAAGAAGGAAAGTGCTCAGGTATGGGTTGGTGAACTTGCCACCCATGTGCTTGACAGTCTACAGTGTTCATACGCAAAAGCTTCATGTGTGTGTGCATGTGTGTGCATGAACGCACACATTTAGGTATCAGTGTTCCAAATTCTCCGTTTCAAATATTAGTTCCTAAGAAGACAGTTATTGTTCAGCCACTATACAATGTCTAGCAACAAAATCCTATCTTTGCTGGATTGACTTTAAACTTCCACTAAGGCATTAAAGTTGGAATCCGTAGCGGTGAAGCGGCAACATCCGTTTGCGTCATGACAACAACAAAGACTTTACTTCAAACAACGGACACTGCATGCGCAGTAGAACAGCACAGTATGTTCATATTTATTTTTAACGATGCCGAATGCTCATTTCCTCAAAACAAAAATAATAACAAATGCGCCTGGGCTGGCACGGTTTGGCACGGTTTGGCACGGTTTGCCTTTGCTCTTTTCTAGCTCTTCAAATGCTAGCAGTTATTAAACAATAATGTGACTAGCTGGTTATTTCAAGTGCGCCAAACAAAAACTGAGAATGAGGAACTGCGTGCAATGCATGTGTAGCATGTCACAAATGAGACTACTTTTGACCCGGTGAGCTTGGGTCAAAAGTAAGAGCACTATATTCTGAACAGGGTGCCATTTGGGACACAGCCTGTGCATTTGGATGTGAAGTAGGGGGCGTTGAGGGACTGCTCAGTCCTCTAGGCCTTGGCAGGTGAAGAAGTCCTCCAGCTCGCTCAGCCTCTCGATGAGCATAATGTCCAGGTCGGAATCGTCGGGCCTCCCCCTCCGGCCCCGGCCCCTGGGGCCCTTCACGCGCAGGGGCAGCAGGTTGGCTCTGGCTTTTCGTTTGCGCGGCAGTGTGAAATCTGGGAAGTCCAGCACGCGCTTCCTCTTCTGGTGGCCGATGCAGACTAGCAATCCGTTCTTCTCCTTGGGCTCCTCGAAGATTGTCTCTAGGCTCCTGGTATGGGAAAACAATATGATAAACCATATACTAAAGAAAATATGAACCATATGATAAAAGAAAATCAAGGGTAAAAATTGCATTTTGAGCATAATGAGAGAAAGACAAAGAGATTCTTCAGTGCCTTAGAGAGGGGTGCACTGGCAGAAAACACATATGGACAATACAAAACATTGGGAACACCTGCTATGTCCACGACAGACTGACCAAGATCCCTTATTGATGTCACTTATTAAATCCACTTCAAATCAGTGCAGATGGAGAGGAGACAGGTTAAATATGTTTCTTTAAGCCTAAACATGGTGTATGTGTGCCATTCAGAGGGTGAATGGGAAAGACTAAATATTTAAGTGCCTTTGAACAGGGTATGGTAGTAGGTGCAAGTTTGAGTGTGTCAAGAACTGCAATGCTGCTGGGTTTTTCATGCTCAACAGTTTCCCATGTGTATCAACATTGGTCCACCACCAAAAGGACATCTAGCCAACTTGACACAACTGTCAACATGGGGCCAGCATCCATAAGGAAAGCTTGACACCTTGTAGAGTCCATGCCCCGACAAATTGAGGCTGTCCTGAGGGCAAAAGGGGGTGAAATGTTTTGCGCCTAATGTTTTGTACACTCAGTGAACGTGTTGTGGCCCTAAAATGGCACACCTGATTCAATTTGTCAACTAATCACCAAGCCCTTGACTAATTGAAACAGGTATTCCTAATGTTTCGTACACTCAGTGTATGTGGCCACCGTGTACATATAAAGTATGTATAAAGTAAGCCAAGCATCAGGTCTAATATCATGAGCCAATGTGGCTGCAAGAGCAGATCTCTGGGCAGCGATAAGAAGTAGACTACAGTAGACATACCCATTTAAAAACAGCCTACTGACTGACAACAAAGTGTTTTAATAAACTGTGCGTTGTCATGTTCAACTTAAGGTACAGTTTGAATAATAAAAATGATGACTGACCTGTTGGGAGTGGGTGATCTATAATTCTTGTTGGTGTAAATCTCCTCCAAGCTAAACTCCTTCTTCTTCAGTCTGATGCAATGTACACACAAATAAAAACATGCGAAACACAGTTGAGACACAGGAGGATAGTTGACCAAACTACTAGTTCGACACAACGGCCCTGTTCAGACGTGTCTTCTAGCTTGACTTAAGAATTTACTATTGTCAATCTGTGTGATCACACGAGCCCCTATAAAATCAACAATCCAATTGTTTTGTTAGTTACTGGTTTTTCCCCTCACCTCTTTGGTTTGGGCAGGCCCATTGGCGTGAGGTTATTGTCTGGTTTAGGAACAGTCTTCCGGATGCGGATCTGGGATACCCTCTTGGAGCGCTGGCCTGGCGGGGCCCCCACAGTCGCCTCATACAGACCTCCCTGCAGAGCCACAGAAAGAAAGAAAGTGAACAAAGTCAGAGAACGAGAAAATATTTTGTATTTTAATAATAGCAAAGAAGACACATGGGAGAGGTACAACTAGCTGGATTGTAAGAGTTTGTACGAAAACAAGGGAAGAGGTGCTTCTTTGAAAAATAATGATGCTCAAAGGGAATGAAAGATACGGTATCTCTCTCCGTGGAGAAAATGAGCATCCTCATTAGTCAACACCGAAATGGTGTTCCCGTTGTCACACAACACTCATCAGGCCCCTTAGGAACAGGGCTAGACTGCAGAGACTGAGATTTGGCTAAAATCTGCTGGTCCCAATACATTGTAAGGATAATACAGAGCATCAGAGATATATTGAGTAGAAGGCTTTGTATAGTACAACCAAACAAAGCCCAGGCGAAGAGTATAGTGTAGGACGTGTACAGTTCCTGGATATGGCAGGCTCACCTCTCTGGATGGGCTGCAGCCATGCCCATGCAGACCTGGGTATTTGACGTTGGCAGTAGCGATGGCAAGACTGGGTACAGGCTCAGGCTGGTTATCCAGACGCATGGTCTTGGCGCTGTGCCCATGGCTGGTTCTGGATTGGGAAAGGGCCCGCTCTGGGGTGAGTCCGACCCTACATCGCTGTGTGGGCGGAGAGGTGAAAGATGTGCTGCTCGGGCAGGACAGGAAGGAGAAAAAAAGTTCAACTGTTAGAAAAAAGTATTTTTGATAAAATTCATAGGTTGTGCACCGGTACAATCATAGTCACGGGAAGCAGGTGTGCTGAAGCACCTGCTCAAAAATCAGAATTAACAAAAAATCTTCATTACAAAAGCAGTAAAGGATGCAATGTACAGTGTACAAAACATTAAAAACATCTTAATATTGATCCCCCCTTTTCCCTTTTCAACAGCCTCAATTCGCCAGGGCATGGACTATACAAGGTGCTGAAAGCGTTCCATAGAGATGCTGGCCCATGTTGACTCCAATGCAGTTGTGTCAAGTTGGCTGGATGTCCTTTGGGTGGTGGACCATTCTTGATACACACAGGGAACTGTTGAGCATGAAAAACCCAGCAGCGTTGCAGTTCTTGACACAAACCGGTGCACCTGGCACCTACTACCATACCCCGTTCAAAGACACAAATCTTTCGTCTTGCCCATTCACCCTCTGAATGACACACATACACAAGCCATGTCACAATTGTGTCAAGGCTTAAAAATCCCCTCATCTACACTGATTGAAGTGGATTTAGCAGGTGACATCAATAAAGGATCATAGCTTTCACCTGGTCAGTCGATGTCATGGAAAGAGCAGGCAATTCCTAATGTTTTGTACACTCGGGTGCCCTGGGCACACAGTGTAGTCTGGCCACATTGATAGTTAATCCAATCAGTTATTACATTGTGTGGTAGATCTGCATTTTAGGGAGATTCAATACGGTCCCACATCTAGACAAAACAGGCATTCATCATACTGAGTGGCGTGTTGCATGTGCTGATCACCTTGCTGATCACCTTAAGCAATAAGGCCAGAGGGGGTGTGGTATATGGCCAATATACCACGGCTAACAGTGGAGGCTCCGAGGAGGAGGATCATCCTCCTCTGTGAAAAAGTTGTGAGACATGAATACATTAGTATAGTATTTTATATGTCCCCAAATAATTTATTAAAATACACTGTTTTGCAATCATAATTTTTTGTTTTTAAATATAACCTTTGTTTAACAAGACAAGTCAGTTAATAAGAACAAATTCTTATTTACAATGATGGCCTACCCCTGCCAAACCCGGACGACGCTGGGCCAATTGTGTGCCGCCCTATGGGACTCCCAATCACGGCCGGATGTGATACAGCCTGGATTCAAACCAGGGACTGTAGTGTCGCCTCTTGCACTGAGATGCTGCGCCACTCGGGAGCCCAGAGGGTCTACAGTAACTTCAACATCACTGTCTGGGCTAGCACCAGGGTGTCCATCTGGTCAGGGTAACATTATGTATTTATAGACCATTTGTGTGTTGGGAGAAAATGTGAACGTGATCAAATTTGGTTTATATTCCAAATTGGGCCGGCTAGGCTGCCTATACGTTTTGGATCCAAAATGATTCCCTGGAATGAATCAATCAACATAGTGATGACAGTTGCATAGGCCTGCATGATGCAAACACACATAAAGCTCAGCCCTGTGAGTTCTATTGTCTATCAGGTTGTTTTCTGTGTCTGGGTAGAGGAAATCCCCATCCTAATCTAGTCTAAATGTAATGTATATGAACAAATGTAAGGTAGCTGCAGTTGGACTAGGTTTTCACTCCCCTCAGAGCCATGACATTTGTTCAGGAGTTTTTTTTAAACCATGTGACCGGATTAGGAAAAACTGGTCCCATCATAGCCCATATAAAACCTTTTTACAACTGATTAATCACTGTCATACCTTATCAGGGTCCAGAGTTTTCCTACTTAGGTTAAAACATAAGGAAAAACTCCAGGTCCCAGGGGGTAAAAATTGCCCCACCGCTCTGGGACCTATGGTGCCACCAGTCTGCTTGCAGTGGTCAGTTATTGTCAGGTATGTGGACGATCAGGGATTTATTCAGGAACATTTCTTGGGATACTTTGATTTGTCAAGTGGGCGAGATGCGTAACCTGTGTTTGACTTTATGAATTTTGAGACGCCTGAGTTTAACCTCCGAGCAACTCGTTGTCCAAACCTACGACGGCGCAGCTGTAAAATAATGTATCTGCTATTTGTATTTACAGCGAAGTCCCCTCCCGTTCCCTGATTAAGAGGTGATGACCACTCCACTCCCATTGGCAACTTTTCCTGACATGAACTGAAGCCACGTCTCATGTGCTCGCTCATCCACTGGCACATTGAATGTTTCCTCTCCAAGCACTGAGTACCTCTATCCATTTTCTCTCATTACTGTATGTTGAGTCAATCACATAGACAAAACACATTACACATCAATGTTACCTTGCTTAGACTAACTCATTCTTAGCTCTTTTGTCTGTGTAGTGTCTTATGTTATTTGTTTTTTGTCTTCTCAGTCAAATCCTGTCCTGCACTGGTCAAGCCTCTGAACACCTCAACTCATGCCTCATTCAAGCACTGCGCTCTTTCCCCATAATATTGTACTATAAACTTCTTTATTAAATGATTTAGGTTAAAATAATTAGTCTGCCGATTTTGACACATTTTGCCTAAACCATGGGTCTCCCATCCTCTTCAATTATTCAAGTCACCAGCCTCCACTGATGGCTAAGGTGCCTTATTGCGATTATAAAACTGGTTACCAACGTTATTAGAGCAGTAAAAATAAAAGTTGTCATAGCCGTGGTATATCAGACTGTATACCATGGGTATCAGCCAATTAGCATTCAGGGATCGAACCACCCAGTTTATAATTCCTGCTAGAGGAAGTATCCCGACAACAAGGCAGAGCATAACTACAAATACAAACAAGAAAAATCAGATGAGTTTCTTCAAAACGCTACCTCTAAATCCCTCATTATCTCAGAGCATCAAGCCATTTTCACAAGTCAATATCACGTTATAGACTGACCTGTGGTCATTGCCCAGGACAGACGGGCCAGTGTAGTCCTTGAGGGGCAGCAGGGGAAGATGCATGTACTTCTTCCGTGACTCCATGATCTGACACACCACAGTCTTCATCTCTGTGGCCGACAGTCTCATGAGGGTAGCAGGGCACTTGTGTCTGAACCAGTGGCGGAAGGAGGTTGGGGAGGAGGCGGCCAGCACAGTGCTCAGACCCCCCTTGGAGATCTTAGAGAAGCCCATCTGGCTGAAGAGGGACATGGGGAACTGACCAGTGGCGCGGAGTAGGCGGGAGAGACCCCGCTGCAGGGTAGAGGTGTCTCCGTTCAGGAGTTTGCTGCAGCAGCGGGAGAAGGTCTGGGCTAGGGACGCCAGCTGCAGGGGGGAAAGAAGCAAGACTGGGCTGCCCAGAATCACCAGTGGCTGCCAGTGGTGCTGCGACGTCTCCTCCTGCAGCTCCAGGAGAGTCATGGCTAGAGCGCCACCAGTGCTGCTAATGCCTTTTAGCTGCCGCTTCTTACAAGAGGGCCGGTCCTTATCCCAGTGGCGCTTGAGCTTGGAGTTGAAGAAGTGCGGGAGGTTCCCCCGTCTGCTTTGACCACCATCCGGTGGTGAGGGGAGCTCCGGAGAGGGGCTGGCAGCTATAAGGTGGTTGGCTGTGTCCGACAGCTGGACAAGGAGGGCCTGGCACTCGTGGTGGGTGGATTGAACACCAACGATGAGAGATTTACAAGAGCCATTTCGGGGAGAGGGGAACTTGGAGGCCACGGAGGTGTCCAGAGAGGGGCTGATAGAATGGAAGGGCAGGAGGGCTTGTTTGTCCTTCTGAGGGTCCATGTAGCCAGTCAATGGTGGAGACCGGGAATACGGCACAGAGACTGAACCTGATGGTGATAGTCGGTCTGGAGATTTAAATTGGGCATGGCACAATGGAGAGTGTTGCTGATTAGTAGGTACGGTTAATCTAAGGGTCTGATTTTCTTGTCCACCGTATGACACCCTTATACTCTCCACAAACCTCTCGTGTTGTTGACTCCACTGCCTCTCATCGGCTGTCTCCCTGCCCACACCAGCCTGCGGTTGGTCCTGTACCTGGGCGGAGAAGCTACCCTTGATGGACATGGCGGCAGTGGAGACGAACTCGCCAACCGGGTGTGCCTTCGCTTCCCTCTTGTTCCGCCTCTTCCTCTCAGGCTTCCGGTCTTTCTCTGCCTCTTTGGAGGACTGCGTGTAGGCCGTGTGGTCAGTGCGAGGTGGACTGGTGATCCTTCGCTGGAAATAAGTTGGAGTTATTCTACCTGTGTGCTCGGACCTAGATGAGCCTACGGTTTTAACGGAATGTACCAACAGAGAGCAAGCTCCTATAGGGCTCAACTGGACCACCTCAGAAAATGCAGCCATAGTGCCACCCTTACTTGGAATTGGACACGTTGGGATCTCAGTGCTTTTGGATTGGCCTTGTGATTGAGTGGGGACGTGTATATGAGGAGGGTGTGGATGTGTCTCCATACTCCCTCTCCTGTTCACTTGAGTGTCCCCAGATTGCACCTTCCAAGAAGGAGATAGAAGGGTCACTTCCTGGCTGTCACTAGACTCTGTGTCCACCAGGGCAGAATTGACCAACCAGGTGGGAGCGTCCTGCCCCTTCTCGCCAGCCAGCTCCATGTCCAGATCCTCAGAATCCGACATGGGGGAGTAGTTTCCCTGTATGCACCACTCTGTGACTGCTTCTTTTCCGACAGAGGATAAGAAGTGCCCCAACTCTGTCCTTTTCATTTCCCCACCAAATCCCTCATTGTGTTCACAGCGCTGGGCCGGACTGTTGCTAGGTGAAAATGTTGTCGCCATCCTCCATTGACATCCAGTGAGGCTCCCCTTGTCTGTTCCAGAGCAGCCCATATTGCATGAAGGGTTTGGACCATGTGGTAACAGCTTGGTGAAGTCCAACTTTTCTTCTTTCAGTGCTCTTGGATCCGTTCCTGTACCAACACAAGAAACCAAAACATTACTACACACCAACAAAATAATATTCAATCAAGTACTTAAACACAGCAGCATCTAGCACACAGACAACAACCTAGCCTTTCATACCCTGTGTGTGTCAGTATGACTTAACGAACAAACGATATAATCCACACATCTTAAAAACACTTAAAAATGACTTTATAACAGGGGAGCAAGCATACACTTTTTAGTGTGGTGCCTTCTAATCTTTAGCGCGTCAACCTCAACTCACCCAGACCATGGAGAGGTGACAAGTCCTGTTTGGTGGTGGCGGTCATCCTTCTCGCCAGCTGGCCCACCTGGGTGTTGAGCAGGGCCAGGCTGTTGCCGTGTTTGATTCCCTGCTCGTAGAGCTCCTCCATCCTCCTCTCCACCACCTGTAGCCGCTGGCACAGGGTGCCCAGGGCACCCGTCAGCAGCCCCTTCATCTCTGCCTGGTGGGGTGCCAGGCAGCGCTCCAGGATGCCCAGCTGCTCACCTGTGGGGCCGGCCGGGGGAGCAGGGCCAGGGGGGCAGCCTTGAAGCGGAGGCGAGGCCCTGGCTGAGGCTCTGGAGGTAGGCTCTGTGTACAGAACACACAGTCACAGATAGGTGAGAGGCTGCGTGGGGACTGGGGAGGTAGGCTGTTTGGTTTGGGTAGCTGAAGGATTTAGTTGCACCGTTTGAGATTTCGCATGGTGGCTAATGACCAAATGGGAACTGCATCTCTAAAACCTTTGCAGTGCTCATATGAAATTCTTAGATTCACTGATTCGCCTCCTTGACTCATTCAATGTCTGTACTATGTAGTGTCATTACTGCTGTTTCTATGCAACAGACTGAGATCAACAATGGTACATTACCTAGTTGTTTTGGATTAACCAAGACATTGCCATTGTTGCCAGGTCTTTGAAAGCCTTGAACCTGAAAATGACAACACACAAGTTTACACATGGGACACACATGCAGAAACATAAGCATACACTAAGAACAAGACACACATTCCAAACCTGGTCTGACACTGGTCTCTCTGCTCTTCTGAAGTCGGCAGAGCCAGCAGTCCCATAGACATGACCTCCTAGACTGGAGACTGAGCCCAAAGCGTTCTGCCTGTGCTCCACCGGGATCTGTTGCTCTCTCCCACCAGAGCTCATCCCAAGATTACCATCTCTAGCTTTGCTCTCTGCTGGTCTGAGAGACATGGTCATCAGAGGTCCTACACAAGCCGCAGCAGTCTTCTGGTCCTTGCTAGTCCCTCTGCACCCTGTGGCCAGTTGTTCATGGTACAACTGGGAAAGAGGGGGGCATGGATTCACCAGACCCATCGATATGGTGCCGGGTATCTGCTGACCACCTCTTGGAACAGCCGGAACAGATGACATCATCATCACATGGGCTGAGGGACCAGTACAGGGAGCAGAAAGGGAACAAGAGTGGTACCTGGGTCAAATTCCAGTTCAGACAATTGTATGGCCAACACAGCATGGCTGATTAACCAAGATATGCCCAGTGATTGAATCTAAGACATTATGATAGCTGAATAGTCAACTTCATGTAATCCAAAATGTCATAAATCGACATTTTAAAATGTCTAAAATAAGATCAGATTTAAATCTTATTATTGCAGGGAACGTAGTGGCCAATACCAAATACATGCAGTCTTATTGCCCAAAGCTGTGTGATACATTCTCTTCATATAGCCATCGTTACCTTACCCCACAAATGATCCTTGATTGCTGCAGCAAGTAAACTGACTCGTTGCACGCACAAGCTATGTTTTGTGGTTTGACAGATCGTACATACAAGCATGAGCAAAACAGACACCAAACATAAATAGCTCTACGAGGCTCGACGTCACGTATACACTTATAACAAGTTAGGGCTGTCCCCGAATCTTGGTCGACCGAGAGTCGTCAGTTCTTTCAACCAATCAATTGGTCCAAATTTTTAAACGTGTATTTTTCCATATATAGTGGAAAAATAGATGCAGATATCATTAACGTTGTAAATTACTATTGTGGAAACGGCAGATTTTTTAAATGGAATATCAACATAGGCGTACAGAGGCCCATTATCAGCAACCATCACTCCTGTATTCCAAAGGCACGTTGTCAGCTAATCCAGGTTTATAATTTTAAAAGGATAATTGATCATTAGAAAACCCTTTTGCATTTATGTTAGCACAGCTGAAAACTGTTGTGCTAATTAAAGCAGCAATAAAACTGGCCTTCTTTAGACTAGTTTAGTATCAGCATGTGGGTTCAATTACAGGCTTAAAATGGCCCGAACAAATAACTTTCTTCTGAAACTTGTCAGTTTATTCTTGTTCTGAGAAATAATGGATATTCCATGCGAGAAATTGCCAAGAAACTGAAGAACTTGTACAATGCTGTGTACTAATCCCTTCACAGAACAGCGCAAACTGGCCCTAACCAGAATAGAAAGCGTGGGAGGCCCCGGTGCACGACTGAGCAAGAGGACAAGTACATTAGAGTGTCTAGTTTAAGAAAAAGACGCCTCACAAGTCCTCAACTGGCAGCTTCATTAATACCCGCAAAATACCTGTCTCAACGCCAACAGTGAAGAGGCGACTCAGGGATGCTCTGTTCCTCTGTCCAGCATCTGTGTTCTTTTGCCCATCTTAATCTTTTCTTTTTATTGGCCAGTTTATTTGCAACTCTGCCAATTGAGGACTCTTTCCATTCTGGTTAGTGCCAGTTTGCTCTGTGTCTGGACACCTGTCTGGAGATACCTGAAAATAGCTGTGCAGAAACGCTCCCCATCCAGGCGTGCCATGCTTGTAGTGTCATACCCAAGAAGACTGAATACTTCCCTAATGTGATATTTCCGTTTTTAAAAAACTGTTTTTGCTTTGTTATTATGGGGTATTGTGTTTGGATTTATGAGTAACATTTTTTATTTAATCAATTTTAGAATAAGGCTGTAACGTAACAAAATGTTGAAAAAGTAAAGTGGTCTGAATACTTTTCTGATGCTTTAAGCACTGCCATTCAAAATTAAGACACAAATGACTAGAAGGGAGCCAGAGATTAATATAACCTAACCAGAAGAATACAAAAAAATGTTGCAGACCGACACCCCCTCCTCCCGCTGCTGCTGGCCTCGTGAAGTTGTCGGTAATAGGATACAGGCAACATCAGAGGCCGGCAACCTTTTCCATTTGGAGTGCCAAGTTATTGTACCATTTCTACTGTCAGTTTTCATAATGTCTTCATATCTCAAAATCAATGTCGTGGTTAACCAAATTTTAACTGAATGAAAATGATACAAATCTAAAAGGTAACTTCTATTACCATTGCCAATATGCACAAATAACCTACATAAAGCCTAAAAATAAAAACATTACAGGCCAGAAAATATCCTGATAAAAATAAATATCCTATAAAATCACATGGGTTATGCATGGCCTGTCTGCAAGGAACTATAAACTTGGTCTGGCCTGAAGCTCATGCTAGCAAACTTGCAACATTGTATAAAATATTATGGGCCCTCAAGAG
This sequence comes from Oncorhynchus tshawytscha, assembly GCF_018296145.1. Classification (NCBI taxonomy): domain Eukaryota; kingdom Metazoa; phylum Chordata; class Actinopteri; order Salmoniformes; family Salmonidae; genus Oncorhynchus; species Oncorhynchus tshawytscha. The sequence continues at coordinate 6,445,785 of NC_056461.1, read as the reverse complement.
TTTCCTGTGCCAGTGAGCTCCAGACAGACAGACACAGCTGTAAGCTATTTGCGCAAGAGATAAGAAGTAATCAGGTAGGCCTATTTTATGATGTTTCCACTGGGTCAGAGCATTACATTACCCCCCTTTCATCCGGAGTGGTTATTGAAAGGGAGAGAGCTGGACATTTTTCAAATTGGCTAAGTTGATGAACTATTGTTGTTTTCAATGGATGTAAAAACATACTTTATTTACTTGCTGTTTTAGGCAAAGAAAAAATGTGCTTTAAAAAGCTCCACAGTGATGTTGAGTTAAGACAATCAGAAATAGTATCAGATCCCCAAATGGGCCCATTTTATAGGCCTACATTTCCACGCTGCCAAGAAGCCTAGGCATACTTCTTTGCGTAATCAGGTGCGTGTCCATACTCAAGATCGACACGATCGCTCCAAACAAAAGACAATTAATAAATTGACAACTTGTAAATGGAATGAACCAAATATTTTTTCTCACAAGTGTAGCCTAGGTTGTGCGATCTGAAAACATGCCCACTTCTACAACGGTAAGACAAATAATATATTGAATGCGTTAACAGAAGTTACTGTAACCAAACAAACATTGTAGATTAGAAATTATGGTAATTAAATGGTAAATGTACTGCTGATGAGCCATCCCCGCAGCCTCTGCAATGGATTTGTCCACTCAGTCAGGCATGAATCAGACAAGTATCTTGTATGCCAAAATTTATTTGTATATATTTGCCACTGCGCGACAAAAAAAAAAAATCTTGGTTGACCAACAGCCTATCGACCAAACAATCGACTAAATGGGGTCAGCCCTACATTAAGGACAGTTATTTTAACAGTAATGTTCTGTCTTAGGGTATTGCATAGAAGAAGTGTGCAAGATTAGTACTCGGTAGGGATGCACGATATAGAAAATCAGAATCGGACGATATTAGCAAAAAATGCCAAAATCGGCCTGATGTCTAGTTTAACGTCGATGTGCAAAACCGATGTCAAAGTTGATGTGCGTACCTATATAACGTAGGTAGATGACGTAATGACACCACGAAAAATATAGCGCTACACGCGCAACACAGCATTCCTAACCTATCCCACAACGTGGCTTGAGCAGTCAAGTCGAGCAGTGATTTGAAAGAGTAAGAACATTTCAGCGAGACAACGCGAAGGCCAAAACCATTAATGGCAAGATAACGGAATTCATTGCCCTTGACAATCAACTGTTCTGTCGTGGATCATGTTGGCTTTCGCCGACTGGTCGAACACCAGAACACACCGGTGCTATTTTTCAGATGTTGCCCTACCGGAGTTACACAGTATTGTTGAAACTCAAATCCATGAGCTAACGTTACTTGCTATGGGCGTCACTGCTATTAGCTTCACGACTAACATTTGGACCAGCAATGTCAGCCCCATGAGCATTAGGAGTCTGACAGCACAGTGGGTCTACGAGAATTCCCGTCTGAGGAAAGATTTATTGCATGCTCAAGAATCTGCTAGTTCTCATACTGCTGCGGCCATTTCAATGGCATTTGAGAACATTTTTGAAACATGAGCACTACTTTTATTAAATTTGTTCATTTCACTGTTATTTAACCAGGTAGGCCAGTTGAGAACAAGTTCTCATTTACAACTGCGACCTGGCCAAGATAAAGCAAAGCAGTACGGCACAAACAGAGTTACACATGGGATAAACAAACATACAGTCAATTACACAACATAAAAGGTTATACAGTGTGTGTGCAAATGTAGTAAGATTAGGGAGGTAACGCAAGAAATAGGCTATAGTGGTGAAATAATTACAATTTAGCAATTAAACACTGGAGTAATAGATGTGCAGAAGATGAGTGTGCAAGTAGAGATGCTGGGGTGCAAAAGAGCAAAAAAGATAATTTTTGCAATTCGTTCCAGTCATTGGCAGCAGAGAACTGGAAGGAAAGGCAGCCAAAGGAAGAGTTTGACTTTTCAGACGCCGAGCGATGCCTAAGAAAGTACTAAATCCAATTGTTTGACGCTACCCTCACCTCCTCCAATCTAATTCAAAGATGGGAGTCCCCGACTGTGCACTCGTGTGGCACAATGTCGGCTTTAGACCAGTACTTCCCAACCCCCTCCTCTGGGAACATTAGGCGTTTCACATGCTTGTTGTAGCCCTGAATTGGCACGTTTCAATTAGTCAAGGTCTGGTGATAGTTGACTAATTGAATCAGGTGTGCCAGTTTAGGGCTACAACGTGTACACTGAGTATAACATTAGCTTCGTAATATTGAGTTGCATTGCCTTTTGCCCTCAGAACAGCAACAAATTTGTCAGGGCATGGACTCTACAAGGTGTCGAAAGCGATCCACAGGGATGCTGGCCCATGTTAACTCCAAGGCTTCCCACTAGAGTTTGGCCGATTTCAAGTTTTCATAACAATCGGTAATCGCCATTTTTGGACGCCGATTGATTTGGCTGATTACATTACATGGCAGGCTGACCACCTGTTACGCGAGTGCAGCAAGGAGCTAAGGTAAGTTGCTAGCTATTAAACTTATCTTATAAAAAAAGCATCTTCACATAATCACTAGTTAACTACACATGGTTGATGATATTACTAGGTTAACTAGCTTGTCCTGTGTTGCACATAATCAATGCGGTGCCTTTTAATTTATCATCGAATCACAGCCTACTTCACCAAACGGGTGATTATTTAATTGCATGACCTAGCCATAAACGCCTTTCTTAAAGTCAATACACAGAAGTACATTTTTTTAAACCTGCATATTTAGTTAAAGAAATTCATGTCAGCAGGCAATATTAATATCTGGCACGCAGAGTCGTGGTAAATGCAACAGTTTGGGCCACCTGGCTCGTTGCAAACTAATTTGCCAGAATTTTACACAATTATGACATACCATTGGTTGTGGAATGTAATATTTAGACTTAGGGTTGCCACCCGTTTGATAAAATACGGAAGGGTTCCGTATGTCACTGAAAGAATAAATGTTTTGTTTTTCGAAATTATAGTTTCCGGATTTGACCATATTAATGACCTAAGGCCCAGTCCTAGACAGGTTAACTAAATATGCAGGTTTACAAATATATACTTGTGTATTGATTTTAAAGAAAGGCATTGATGTTTATGGTTAGGTACACATTGGAGCAACGATACGCACCACATCGATTATATGCAACGCAGGACACGCTAGATAAACTAGTAATATCATCAACCATGTGTAGTTAACTAGTGATTATGATTGATTGTTTTTTTACAAGATAAGTTTAATGCTAGCTAGCAACTTACCTTGGCTTACTGCATTCGCGTAACAGGCAGTGGAGTGCTCGTGGAGTGCAATGAGAGGCAGGTGGTTAGAGCGTTGGACTAGTTAACTGTAAGGTTACAAGATTGAATCCCCCGAGCTGACAATGTAAAAGTCTGTCGTTCTGCCCCTGAACGAGGCAGTTAACCCACCGTTCCTAGGCAGTCATTGAAAATAAGAATATGTTCTTAACAGACTTGCCTAGATAAATAAAGGTGACAAAAAAACAAAAAAGAAATCGGCCAAATCGGTGTCCAAAAATAACGATTTCCGATTGATATGAAAACGTTAAATCGGCCATTCCGATTAATCGTCGACTTCTAATAGAGAGAAATAGTCCTATAATAACTACAACCTAAAACTTCTTAACTGGGAATATTGAAGAACTGGGAATATTGAACCACCAGCTTTTTCATATGTTCTGAGCAAGGAACTTAAACATTAGCTTTGGCACATATTGCAATTTTAATTTCTTCTCCAACACTTTTTGCATTATTTAAACCAAATTGAGCATGTTTCATTATTATTTGAGACTAAATAGATTTTTGGAATTTATATTAAGTTAATACTGAATGAACACTTGTTTGTTGTAATTGTCATTATTACACACACACACACACACACACACACACACGTCTGATTAATAGGCTTTTTTGGTCCTCCAATAATCGGTATCGGTGTTGAAAAAACTTTTTCGGTCGACCTCTACTTCCCACAGTTGTGTCAAATTGGCTGGATGTCCTTTGGGTGGTGGACCATTCTTGATACACACGGGAAACTGTTGAGTGTGAAAAACCTATCAGCGATGCAGTTCTTCGCACCTACTACCATAACGAGTTCAAAGGCACGTCATCTCTTAAGGATTAGCCGCCTTAAATCTCATCTTGCCCAGTCACCCTCTGAATGGCACACATACACAATCCATGTCTTAGGGCTTAAAAATCCTTCTTTAACCGCTCTGTCTCACATTCATCTACACTGATTGAAGTGGATTTAACACGTGACATCAAGGGATCATAGCTTTCACCTGGATTCACTTGGACGATACATCGGAGATTTTTAAAAAAGACGAAGTACTGGAAACAATAGAACACTATGAAAAATCTGGGAAACCAGGCCTAGTATTCATAGCTGATTTTGAAAAAGGCTTTTGATAAAGTACAATTGGAATTTATATATAAATGCCTGAATCACAATGGGTGAAAGTTACATAGTAATCCTAGGTGTAAAATATAAAATGGCTACTTCTCAGGAAGTATTAAACTGCAAAGAGGAGTAAAACAAGGTTGTCCACTATCGGCATATCTATTTGAATGGCAATTGAAATATTAGCTATTTAAAAATAAAAAAATAATCAGATCCAACAATATCAAGGGGCTAGAAATCCAGGTCTTAAGGGGTACACTGATGATTCAGGTTCTTTTAAATCCACAATTTGTATCCCTCCACAGCCTCAGAGGATGTAGATATTTTTTTAACCTCTCTGGATTACAATCTAACTATGATAAAAGTGTACTATATCACAGTGGATTACATTTTTTTTTTAAAACTACATTACCGTGTAGTTCACCAATAAAATGGTCTGGATGTGATGTGGACATAACAGTTGAAGTCAGAAGATCACATACACCTTAGCCAAATACATTTAAACTCAGTTTTTCACAATTCCTGGCATTAATCCAAGTAAATATTCCCTGTGTTAGGTCAGTTAGGATGACCACTTTATTTTAAGAATGTGAAATGTCAGAATATTAGGAGAGAATGATTTATTTCAGCTTTTATTTCTTTCATCACATTCCCAGTGGGTCAGAAGGTTACATACACTAATTTAGTAATTGGTAGCATTGCCTTTAAATTGTTCACCTTGGGTCAAACGTGTGTAGCATTCCACAAGCTTCCCACAATAAGTTGGGTGAATTTTGGCCCATTCCTCCTGACAGAGCTGGTGTAACGGAGTCAGGTTTGTAGGCCTCCTCGCTCGCACACGCTTTTTCAGTTCTGCCCACAAATTTTCTTCAGGATTGAGCTCAGGGCTTTGTGATGGCCACTCCAATACCTTGACTGTTGTCCTTAAGCCATTTTGCCACAAATTTGGAAGTATGCTTGGGGTCATTGTCCATTTGGAAGACCCATTTGCGACCAAGCTTTAACTTCCTGACTGATTTCTTGAGATGTTGCTTCAAAATATCCACAATTTTCCAGCTCATGATGCCATCTATTTTGTGAAGTGCACCAGTCCCTCCTGAAGTAAAGCACCCCCACAACATGATGCTGCCACCCACGTGCTTCATGGTTGGGATGGTGTTCTTCGGTTTGCAAGCCTCCCCCTTTTTCCTCCAAACATAACGATGGTCGTTATGGCCAAACAGTTCTATTTTTGTTTCATCAGACCAGAGGGCATTTCTCCAAAAAGTATGATCTTCGTCCCCATGTGCAGTTGCAAACCATAGTCTGGCTTTTTTTAATGGTGGTTTTGGAGCAGTGGCTTCTTCCTTGCTGATCGGCCTTTCAGGTTATGACAATGTAGGACTCGTTTTACTGTGGATATAGATACTTTTGTACCGGTTTTCTCCAGCATCTTCACAAGGTCCTTTGCTGTTGTTCTGGAACTGATTTGCACTTTTCACACCAAATTACATTCATCTCTCGGAGACAGAAAGCGTCTCCTTCCTGAGCGGTATTACGGCTGCGTGGTCCCATGGTGTTTATACTTGCGTACTATTGTTTGTACAGGTGAATGTGGTACCTTTGTGTTTGGAAATTGCTCCCAAGGATGAACCAGACTTGTGGAGCTCTACAATTTTTCCCCCTGAGATATTCGCTGATTTCTTTTGATTTTCCCATGATGTCAAGCAAAGAGGCACTGAGTTTGAAGGTAGGCCTTCAAACTCAATTCACTCAAATGAGGTCAATTAGCCTATCAGAAAATTCTAAAGCCATGTCATCATTTTCTGGAATTTTCCAAGCTGTTTAAAGGCACAGTCAACTTAGTGTATGTATACTTCTGACACACTGGAATTGTGATGCAGTGAATTATAAGTTAAATAATTTGTCTGTAAACAATTGTTGGAAAAATGACTTGTGTCATGCACACAGTAGATGTCCTAACCGAATTGCCAAATCTATAGTTTGTTAACAAGAAATTTGCGGAGTGGTTGGAAAACAAGTTAATGACTCCAACATAAGTGCATGTAAACTTCCGACTTCAACTGTACATTTAAATGGTATTAATATTAATTCCCATATATTCCCATGGAAAGTTTCCACCTCTGAATATTCCCCAAAATGTGCAAACCTAGTCGAAAGAACAGACAACTCTCGGTTGGCCAAGATTATTATATATTTGTTTAAGTCGGGGACAGCCTTAACCGCTACACACAGCCTACACCGTTGTCACCATATTAGCTAACGTCATAGTAAACATAGCTGCTAGAACTAACACGTTAATAAACCCAAACCCGCTGCAATCACAGAGTACAACGTACAGCAAGCTGTTACACCACCGGGCCCCGATGGCAATAAATTGATAAAACTGAAAGCTTACAGAGATTTGAAAGAGTTCCCGTGTTGGACAGCCTAAACCAGCTAGCTAACATAAATAGCATTCCTCTCTGTTTGACCCAGGTGTTTGAGTAGGCTAAATAAGCTAGCTGCATTGGATGAACAAAAATACAATTAAATATAGCTCTCTCCCTCTGCTGCTTCCCCTTAATTGTAAAGAAATTAATTTGTAAAAGTGTTCAACTATTGTCTCTCTCTCCCCGAGTGAACTACTCACCACTCTCTCTCTCCCCGAGTGAACTACTCACCACTCTCTCTCTCCCCGAGTGAACTACTCACCACTCTCTCTCTCCCCGAGTGAACTACTCACCACTCTCTCTCTCCCCGAGTGAACTACTCACCACTCTCTCTCTCCCGAGTGAACTACTCACCACTCTCTCTGAGTGAACTACTCACCACTCTCTCTCTCCCCGAGTGAACTACTCACCACTCTCTCTCTCCCCGAGTGAACTACTCACCACTCTCTCTCTCCCTGAGTGAACTACTCACCACTCTCTCTCTCCACCACTGAGTGAACTACTCACCACTCTCTCTCTCCCTGAGTGAACTACTCACCACTCTCTCTCCCCCCTGAGTGAACTACTCTCCTCTCCCTGAGTGAACTACTCACCAGTGAACTACTCACCACTCTCCCCCCTGAGTGAACTACTCACCACTCTCTCCCCCTGAGTGAACTACTCACCACTCTCTCTCCCCCTGAGTGAACTACTCACCACTCTCTTTCCCCCTGAGTGAACTACTCACCACTCTCTCTCCCTGAGTGAACTACTCACCATATGTTTTACACTGCAGTGTTAAGCTAGCTGTAGCTTATGCTTTCAGTACTAGATAAATGATCTGATCCTTTGATTAGGTGGACAACATGTCAGTTACTACTGCAAGAGTGCTGACAGGTTGAAGGACGTCCTCCGGAAGTCGTCATAATTAGTATCCAGATTTTCATAGTCATACAGTCCTTCTCTCAACCTGGGATTTACGGTATTACTGGCTTAGTACACATGCGCCAAAAAATGCAAAAAAGCCCATTACCTGAATGCTAACAAAATTAGTACAAATAATAGCTAATTTCCTGAGGCTGCTAGCTAAATACGCAAGTACAAAGGAAAATAAACTATTTGCAAAGACAGGCAATCCAGCTCATGAAGTTATACATTTAGGTAGGTGTTACCGAATGTCGTTTTTGGTGAGTTTGGACACGTTCACAAGCGAATGTGAACGAGAGACATTGTGCAAATGAACAAAGTTTTGACTCATGCAGTACTGTCTCTTCAGCAGCATGTCTACATGCTGTGTCTGTGTGGAGTCTGGAGTCACTAGGGCAACGGACCTGCCTGCTAGGAGAGGAGGGAGCAGATGGGCTGAAGAGAGGAGAGAACTTGCCTAGTTAAATAAAATAAAAAAATGTAAAGAGAAATACAAGGAAATCAAGATAACAGTGGCAGCTGTACAAATAACTAATCCAAAGGGCTTTGAGTTCTCAAACATGGCAGAAAGCTAACACAATATGATGCCCAATCACCTTATTAATGCAGCCACTTACTTAGATAACAAGTTAAACTAGGGGTCGTGTTAACGCATAATTCCGTGTTTTTTCACACAGGAAAAAAGATACACAAGAAATATCTTGCTGCATTTTGTAAACGCAGATCTAAAATTGTTATTTTTATCATTTCTGCTGGGCGTCAGACCAATTTTGTGCTTCAGTTGCACTTTCCCACTCAGATGAAAATTCACTAATGGCCATTCTATCAGCACACAGTTCTCCGACCGGTGTGGTTTATTATCTGCAGTACTTTTCTTGTGTAGCCAAACTATTTTTCTCCGCTACAATGCTAGATTGACTTTAAAACAAAACATTAGGAATTGTAGCTGGCTACATTCTATGAAAGGCCTAAACATTAGAAATAATGATGGCCATGAATCGTTTTTGCAAAAAATACCTTGCTTTTTCATTTTGAGTTAATTTACTTGAGGCTGCCAGCAAAATTGTGTTGCTGTCATCTGATGAAAATGAAGCCATCTTCTGCCGAATGTGTTGCACTAATGTATTTTGACAGTAAAACTATAGTTGTACTTCCCTGATCACTCTATTGAAGCAAAGCACTTGACTTTCAATATAAAACGCGACCCCTGTAAATACACAGCAGGAGTCACCTGCTCCAGCTTCCTCTTGTGCTATTTTATACAAACACATGACTGGCTCAACTGTACAACTAAGTAAGATTTATAATGTAAAATGTGACAGGTGAAATAAGAACACAATCTTCTTTTATCCCCTAAGCACAAGTTGACTGCAGTCATTTACTTGGATTTCAAAAAATATTCAAACGTATTGAAAAACATAAGAAATAGTTTCAATGATATTGACTATTGAAAAACCATCCCGTGGACATTTCCAAATACCCCGGTATATACACACCGCCCAAGCAATGTCCTTCCCTTCCTCCTCTGAGGAGCCTCCACTGGATCACTTGACTTGTATCTGCTCTGTGAGTTAACGTTAGACTGCAATGCTGTAGAGGATGAGTAATTTGTTTGCCCCCAGTAACTCTGGTATGTACAGTGTTGTATCCTTTACTTTTCCCCCTTATATAGTAGTTTCTGTAAAGCGATGTTTCATCTTTTGAATGAATGGTTCAATACCTGAGATTTTTGTAGCTATTCAATGTTCGGAACCACAATGTTGTTGAAATGTGTATGCTAAAAATGAGTGGCCGTGCCAGTTCCTGGATCCATAACCACAGAAACTGGGGCGCAGCCCGTAGCTGCCCACTAGCAACCAAACTATTTAGTGCTAGGTATCAACTGCCAATCCAGAAGGGGCTGTAGTGAGCTTCAATTGGTCAAGCGTGCCGCAATCAATGTGGTATATTCGCATAAAGATTGTGTGTGTACCACCCAATGTTGTGAATGATACATATTCCTGTCATAGTCACCAGTCAACTCCATTACACTCATAAGTTACTTCAACCAGTGGATACTAGCGATGGCTAGCTATTCTACCTGAGTGTTAGCACGCTAATAGAAAACCTAATAGCACACAAAAAGGTATATTTTCTCAAGGGGAATGTAGTAGTTTGCTGGAGTGAATCTCTGAGCTGACATGGTAAAAATCTGTCCTTCTGCATCTGAGCAAGACCGTAACCCCACTGTTCCCCGGGCGCCAAAGACGTGGATGTCGATGAAGGCAGCCCCCCCGCACCTCTCTGATTCAGATGGGTTGGGTTAAATGCAGAAGACACATTTCAGTTGAATGTATTCAGGTTGTACAACTGACAAGTTATCCCCTTTCCCTAGTTTGATAACGACATCACCAAAGTATGTTTTATCAGACATTTCAAACATTCCCAGCTAATGAGAAAACAGTCATGGTATTTCAGTTAGGATAATGAACAAGGCAACCTTGGGGCTAATTTGTATGGGCACCAATGGCCGATTGAGGGACTTTTGAATCCGTATCCCAGTATGGCCCACGTGACCGCCACTCCGTGAGGGGCTATGCTTGCGTTGCCCAACAGTCCCCCGGCCCACTTCGCTCATTGAAATAAATAAGACTGTTGTTTCATCGCCCCAAACGTGCTCTACGGATCTTGGCTGGTACATTTCATGTTAACTACTAGCAAAAATGTGGATAACCATGCTAGCACTGCCCTCATGTGGGTTCTAACAAGTTACCTAGCACTACCTATTATGCTTGCTATCAACAGTAAATTCAGTAAGGCATGGAAGCTATAACTTTGATTGGTCAATCGCGCTGTGATGTCATGGAGTATTTCATAAAGTTCAGCTTTACCCAACTTTGGTCCGACGCATAGATAATGATAGCGAAAGCATCCCTATATAGTTACTTTTATGCCATCTCTGAGCGCACTGGCAGATCCATTTTTAAGTAGTCAATAATGTTCACGATTGGCTGACCCATCCTGATGATCCAGTTGCACATGACTCCAACAGGGTGATCAGGAGGGGTCAACCCATAAAGTTTAAAGTCCCACCCAGTTGACTACATTAAAATGGTGGAAGCCCTCAATGGCACTGCCCTTGCTAAAACAGCCTTTGGGCCTCTATCATTCTCTATGATCCCACCCTGTTCATGTACCCTCGCCTCCCTCTATCGTGTTCAGTGAAGAGGTACCGATAGACCCGGTTTATTTATACATTTCATAATGAATAAAAAGGTGTCTAAATGTGGGTTACGCACATAAAGTCCATTGAAAATATACAATTGTGGAAACACTGAATACACTCTACAATAGTACGACTGGCTACACTTTGTATATTATAGCTACAAATTAGTTTAACCAGTATCTGGGTTTACATGAGACGTTGAATATGGCGATTATCCTTTAAACCCAGGAAGCAGCCATTCAACTTGGCATTCACCAGATTTCAAGTTGAATAATGTCACATTACATTTTGTACTTTTTCTCCGCAACTATCGTTATTATTGCCGCCACGGCCAGTATGTGCTTCTAAAAAAAGGTGTAGATAAAAAGATACATGCAACCGAAAAATTGAGAATCGCCATATTCAATGTCTCCTGTAAACACAGATTCTGGTTCACAATGCGATCAAAACGATGTCGAATGGCACGTGCTACACGCCTCTCCTTATGTTCAAGCATTTTAGCCGGCAGGTTTAGAAAATTGTAAATATAACTTACCCTACCTCGGCCGGAGCTCTGCGCCCGCGGTGAATATTTGGCTTTATCAAGCGTTCCCTACAAATTCATAGATAAGTCCAGTTTGCTGTTCCATCCCGTAAAGACTTCATTAGTTCGCTAACCGCTGCGCATACGGTGGAAAGCGGCTCGTCGGACAGGAGAAAGGCAGGTTATTACATTTCAGAACCGAACCCCTTATAAGCCAGTTCAAGACGTCTGTTTAATATATCTAGATGACCTTATACCTGTATTTGGCAATGTTTGTTGGCAAAAAAATACATATTTGTTTACGAAAAAATAACTAAATTAGTCTCGGTTCAGGGCGAGACAATTGACAGGATTGGATTCTAACTTCCTTACGAACGACTCAGCCATTGGCGGAGAACAACGGGCTCGAGCACTCTTCTCCTATTGGTGCATCGATGAGACATTGCATTATGGGTTACCAAGATATTCACGTAAATATACAGTAGACATAGGCAGTTTGCCTATATAATGTGGCCCAGTGGTCACTAACCATTTTTGAGCCGCGAGTCAAAATGCAGGACAAGATCTACAGCTCAGATGTAAAAATATAAATAAATAAAAACGTCTTAAAAAGTATAAGCCTATGCAACGTTAACCTATTAAAAACAGTTATGTAGCAGTGATCTAGGTTTGTTCAGTAGGCTATAGGCTCAATACATTATCACTGCATATTGGCTATTATTGAATTGCCCTGCCAATGTTAATAATATTTCATATTATGGTCTCAGAACAACATTGGCAGGGCATAATATTTCAAAACGTGAGGTATATGATTGCGCTGGTAATATATAATTTGTTGTATTACTTGTGAGGCATAAATTGAAATAATTTGCGTTTTTATTTTACTGAACCGATGGGTTAATTTCTCTCTCAGCTCTTCCTACCTCCGCTGACTGAACGAAAAGGGACACCGTCTTCCAGCTGATGGGGATACTTAAATCGCAGACACGATTATCTAAGCTATATAATTGACCAGTGGTAGGCCTATAGGTGCTCTTGATTTGCTCTCCAGGAAGGCGGAATTTGTACCTTCAGACACATGAGATGGTTCAAACTGGGAACACTCCATTAGCTTAAGTATTAAGGTTATCGCATGCTTCCCTTTCGAAACAGTTCACGCAAATATTGTGTGACGTTTTTGTTGGTTTTGGTGTTCGGAACATTTTTATTGTTTGGCTGTTCACTGCACACAGCATATTGGGCGCGTTTCTTTGCCCGTGCGTTGACCATGTGTTGCTGACGCCTGCTAGATCTTACAATGCCTGGATATGAATTTTATGTATCATCTAATCACATTATTTTTATTATATATATATTACTTACAATTCTAGCAGCTTTTTTGTTAGTAGAGCATTTAACCGTCTTAAAATACAGTTCAATTTCTTTTTGTAGGGTACGAAAATGTGGTTTTCTGTTTGTAAATTTACATTTGTGTATATGAAATTTGTCCAAAAGAATAATGAAATTAATTACATAAAAAGGATTCCGCTTATTTCTATTGTATGTAAAGAATCCAAGCAGTACATCTCCACAATAGTGTAAAATCTCAATTTGAGTTGATGTTTTCCTTAAACTTCTTCATATAGTGGTTGGCAGGATAATATTTATGAATAATTTTAAAGGAAACTTCCTTAAATTTGTTAACAAGTAGGTATGTGTGTGGCAACATCCAAACTTTTTTCCAACAGATATTATCAATAAATCCATTCCAATAAGGCATGACATAAGGTATAGATACAACATCCTGCTGAAACAAGGATCGTATCGCTCTGTTGTTGAATGGACCAAAAGAGAAACAAATCTCCCCTACTGATGAGTCAACAGGGTCAACAGAAGGTAGGCTCTGAGGGTCAGGTCTTGACATGTTCCTGAATAACATAGCAACACCTGAGGGAATGGCATCTAAAACAATTGCAAAATCTTTAGGTGTTACAGGGACCTTGTAAAGTGATAAGAATTCTTTATAACTGAGTAAAAGACCCTCTGCATTTACCAGTTGGCCCACCAATAGGATATTATTTCAGAACCAATATTCTAAAAACAGAGAGGTATTTTTATACAATATATCCTGATTATTCCATGTATAATATCTGTGTGGAGAAAAATTGTGTTTATAAATTAAGGACCATGATAAGAAAACCTGCCGATGAAAAGCAGAAAGTTTCACTGGAACTTTGTCAATATTATAATTGCAAAACAACATGAAGTTAAGGCCACCAAAAGTAGAGAAGACATGATGAGGAATAAAATTCCAGATAGAAGTGGGTCTTCTTAGGAATTGTTTTATCCAATTGATCTTAAAAGTATTATTTAAAGTAGTAAAGTCCAGAAAATTCAGTCCACCATTCACCATTCTCATAAGTGTTCATTACAACAGTTTTCCTAATGTAATGGGTACGGTTTCTCCAAAGAAAGTTGAAAAGCATCTGGTCTATCTCCTTGCTTATTTTACTGTCAAGATATAAAGATAGAGCACCATATGTTAGTCTAGAGATGCCTTCAGCCTTGGTTATTAGGACTCTACCTTTTAAAGATAAGTCCCTCTGTAGCCATTGATTTAGTTTCTTCTGGGTATTTTTAATAAGAGGATTAAAATGTAGTAAGCCTCTAGACTTCTGATCCTTTGTAATGGTTATGCCTAAATATGTAAGTTCTTCTTTTACTGGAATACCATAATATGAAGGTGTCACACAATCTTTGACAGCTATGAGTTCACATTTATTAATGTTAAGATATAGACCAGACGCTTTGGAAAAGGATTGTATCACCTTGATCGATATGGGAATTTGGTTAGCGTCTTTCAGAAAAAGTGTGGTATCGTCAGCCAGCTGGCTTATAATAATTTCTTTACCAGCTATGGAAATACCTTGTACAGAACTATTATTTAAAGAATTTGCAAGCAGTTGGGTGATTAATAAAAAGAGATAGGAAATAGGCAAGGTTGTCCTCTCTTTAACTCAAATCTAGGTGAGGTGCCATATTTCAATTTGATAGAGCTGTTACCATTTGCATAGAGAGTCTTAATAGCCTTACAGAAAAAATCCCCAAAGCCAAGTCTCTCAAGGGAGTGGAAGAGGAACTGATGCTCTACTGTGTCAAATGCTTTATAAAAATCTAAAAATAATATGAAGCTATCCTCAGTTATTAGGTCTGAGTAGTCAAGTACGTCTAATACTAGTCTGACATTGTTAGAAATATCTGTTCCTCATGAAACCAGACTGTGTTTCATGAATGATTGCATCCAGGACTTCTTTAATTATTTTTGCAAGTAGTGAGGCTAATATCTTATAGTCATTATTAAGAAGACAAATTGGACGCCAGTTATCGATGAGCAGCACTTCTTTTTTAGGCTTAGGTATCAGTGTTATTGACCCTTGACTCATTGTAGGAGGGAGAACATTGTTTTTAATACTCTCTAAAAAGACTTCAAATAGGAAGGGGCTACTTGTTCAGAAAATCATTGGTAAAATTCTGATGTAATTCCATCAACACCTGGTGATTTATTGTTCTTTAGATGTTTGATTGACTCTATAATCTCTTCAACCTTGATGGGTTCATCACACTGTTTAGATTCTATATCACTGATAGAGTGAACATTATTCAGTGAGTTAAAAAACATATCTGTGGATTCCTGACAGTACGTAGAGCTATACAATTTTCTGTAAAAATTGCTACAGTATTTAGCAATTCATTTTTGGTCATCTGTAATAACACCATCAATGTTTAACATATGGATAGTGTTATTTTTAGAGTGACATTTCTCAAGTCTAAAGAAATAGGATAAATTCTGTTCTCCCTCCTCAATCCATTTTTTTCCTAGATCTAATAAAGGCTCCTTCTGCTTTTAATTTATATACATTATCCAGTTTATTTTGTAACTCAATTAGTTCCATCTTCTCCTCCCCGATAGGTCGGCTGGGGACCTCTGAGAAAGGGAAGTTATCTTAATGATCACCTTTTCCTCCTCAGCTCTTCTGGTCTTAGCAAGATTACTACCATATTTTCTAAGATATTTGGACACCTCAAATTTAAAGAGCTCCCAGTTCTTGCAATAAGATTTTTCTTCACAAGCCCTTTCCCAAAAGTGATGAGAGCTGATCTTTAACCTCAAATGTAACTATATCATTATTTAATAATGAGCTATTTAGCTTCCAGTAGGATGCTCTACCAAGGTTCATATCAGGGGTAAATATTTTGATATCAATGTATCAGCTAATCACATTATGTTATAGCAATCTGTCAGTTGATGACG
Organism: Oncorhynchus tshawytscha; assembly: GCF_018296145.1. NCBI lineage: Eukaryota > Metazoa > Chordata > Actinopteri > Salmoniformes > Salmonidae > Oncorhynchus > Oncorhynchus tshawytscha. The sequence goes on along the minus strand of NC_056461.1, from coordinate 6,429,978 downwards.
TGCACGCAAACATTGTTTGATGCATGCAACGTCAGAGCAGGGAATGCAACTTTTTTTTTTGATTGTCTATTATATTGACAAGGTAGTCAAGTGACCGTCTCACAATGGAAATGCATGTCCTCAAAGATGGAATGCAGGCGGAGGAGGAGAGATCAGGTGGGACCATTCTAACCAATGAGAGGGCAGAAAAGAATGAGAACAACAGATAGAGGACTCGCCTTTATCCCTGGCCGTGACCCCACTCTGAGGGTGTCTCAGGCAGAGGGATTTGCAAAAAACACATTTCCATTTTCACAACACACTTGTACAGGTTACACACTTATATCAGTACATTCATAAAAACCTAACCATTGCGAAACTTTTATTCGAATAACATAAGTCAACATTTTGGTAGCCAAAGGCCGCGTTCTCTTTTGTCAACTTGTTGACCGTCATTGGTCACCACCTTTCAAAGTGGGTTGCATTCTGGGGCAAAAATGGTCAGATTTACATGTCGACTGCATTACCTGTACAAAAATCATGTGTTCAAAGGTCATGGAGTTTTGACTGTAGTCGACTGTTAAGGTTTTGCAGTTGCTCTTCACCAACTTAATATTGCAGCCATCACCTGCATTGTGGGAGGCTCAACTGTCAACCATGTGTACAGTAAATACTGTATATAAAAATACATGTGATTTTTGAGGCTCTCACTATTTGATTGTATAATGTACACATGATTTCAGTTTGTGAGTGTTTTTGATATGTTTTGGATTCAATTTGTATTTATTACGATCCCCGTTACACAACGCCAATGGAGAAAGCCTGTCTTTTTGGGGTCTGACACATAACGAAAAAGCCAGACAAAAAAAGACTAGAATTTTCATACATTTAAAAACATTAACGTGTGTGTGTGCGTGTATCAGTTACACATACAGTACATTCGGAAAGTATTCAGCCACCTTCACTTTTTCCACATTTTGTTACAGCCTCATTCTAAAATGGATTCAATTGTTTGTTTTCCCCATAATCAATCTACACGCAATACCCCATAATGACAAAGCAAAAAAAAATCATAAATGAAGTATCACATTTATATAAGTATTCAAACCCTTTCCTCAGTACTTTGTTGAAGCATCTTTGGTAGCGATTACAGCCTTGAGGCTTCTTGAGTATAACAATACAAGCTTCACACACCTTCTTTTCTGCAGATCCTCTCAAGCTCTGCCAGGTTGGATGGGGAGCGTCGCTGCACAGCAATATTCGGGTCTCTCCAGAGATGTTCGATCGGGTTCAAGTCCGAGCTCTGGCTAGGCCACTCAAGGACATGCAGATACTGGTCCCAAAGCCACCCCTGCGTTGTCTTGGCTGTGTGCTTAGGATTGTTGTCCTGTTGGAAGGTGAACCTTCACCCCTAGTCTGAGGTCCTGGGAAATCTGGAGCAAGTTATTATCAAGTATCTCTATACTTTGCTCCGTTCATCTTTCCCTCGATCCTGACTAGTCTCCCAGTCCCTGCCGCTGAAAAACATCCCCACAGCATGATGCTGCCACCACCATGCTTCACCGTAGGGATGGTTTACTCCAGACATGAGTGACGCTTGGTATTCTGGCCAAAGAGTTCAATGTTGGTTTCATCAGACCAGAGAATCTTGTTTCTTATAGTCTGAGTCTCCATTAGGTGCCTTTTGGCAAACTCCAAGCGGGCTGTCATGTGCCTTTTACTGAGGAGTGGCTTCTGTCTGGCCACTCTACCATAAAGGCCTGATTGGTAGAGTACAGCAGAGATGCGAGAACCTTCCAGAAGGACAACAATCTCCACAGAGGAATTCTGAAGCTCTGTCAGAGAAACCATTGGGTTCTTGGTCACCTCCCTGACCAAGGCCCTTCTCCCTTGATTGCTCAGTTTGGCCAGGTGGCCAGCTCTCGGAGTCTTGGTGGTTCCAAACCTCCATTTAAGAATGATGGAGGCCACTGTCTTCTTCTTATTGTAAATAAGAATTTGATCTTAACCGACCTTCCTAGTTAAATAATGGCTAAATAAAATAAACATATACACAACAAGTAGATCACATGGGGGAATAGGCGTAGTACCGTTAGGTGTTGCTTTATTGTATTTTGAAACCAGGTTTGCTGTTCACTTGTGTTATATAAGATGTAAGGGAGTTCCATGCACTCAGGGCTCTGTATAATCCTGTACATTTCCTTGAATTTGTTCTGGACAGGCCTCCCAAGGGTTTTCCATTAAAGAAAACCCTCAGAGTTCAATTCGATATACTGTAGCTCTGAATCCATGATATGGCAGAGGATAAAAAGCCATATCACAAGTTCTCAACAACAGCTTATGGTCAATAATATCAAAGGCTGCACTGAAATCTAACAGCTCCCACAATCTTCTTATCAATTTCTTTCAACCAACCATCAGTTATTTTGTCAGTGCAGTGCATGTTGAGTGCCCTTCTCTATAAGCATGCTGAAAGTATGTTGTTAACTTGTTTAGATGGAAATAGCATTGTATTTGGTCAAACACAATTTCTTCCAACAGTTTGCTAAGAGCTGGCAGCAAGCTGATGTTTGACCAAATACAATGCTACATCTTAATTGGAGACCTTTTATAAACAATGGCAACACTGCCATGTTGATCTGAGCCTTGCAGTTGGAAACCACATCAGTTAGTCTCTGACTTTCGACTATCGCTGATGCACCTCCCCCGACTTCACTCCTCGACTTTCGTCTACAGTCAGTTGCTTTAGCTTTACCACTCAAACACGCCCAAAGTCTACTTCCCTTTGTTGGTGATTGGTCAACAGTATTACTCCTAGTAGGAGTTGGAACTATGGATGGGCTTCTTCTATTAAGTGTTTGTCATTCAACTAGAGGACTAGTTTTAATAATGCACATTTTGTCACTTGAGAAATACTGCTCCAAACATGTAAAATTGTAAGACCTTGGCAAAAACGTTGATTTATCTTAGAATAATTCAGACTATTTTGAGGAAGTGTTACTGGCTATGTTGTTGCTATGGCACCTCAAGAGGGACACACAGTAATATTGCCATATTACAGTATTTTCAAGTGAAGGTCTTTATAGAGCACAATAGTGGATGTATCATAATACCCATAAAACCTAGCTGTCAAACAAATGGTTCCAATCGTTTTTTTCACCGTACATTTTTCCCATAGGGGCTTTTAGAACCACTTCAAACAAGGTCTGTGTTTCCTGTAGGCTTTCCCTAGTGTGACGTTTCGATAACCATGGAAATCTCTCTCAGATAAGGTGACTCATTATTGTATTCGTCCCTATTTACTCTGATTTGAAAATGCTAATTATCATGCAAGACTACAAATCCCTGCAAGCTCCTGCACATCATCTCTAGCTGACACATTTGCTGTTAGCTAGCTAGCTTCTAGCTACCTTGATTCAAAACTAAAGATAAATTGAACATTTGAATTTACGGTTCCATATTTTATTTAACTAATATCTGTTGGCTTATTTATACGTTTGGTCTTGGCTTGTACAGAATTACTATCCTAGTTGCAGTCAGATATTTACGATGTGCCATGAATACTAGTGTCACGGTTTTCTTCCTGGGAAGGAGAGGAGGACCAAAACGCAGCGTGGTTAAAGTTCACGGTTCTTTAATAAGAGAAACTTAACATGAACAAAATACAAAACGTGGCAAAACCGAAACAGTCCTATCTGGTGCAGAAAACACAAAGACAGGAAACAATCACCCACAAAATACCCAAAGAATATGGCTGCCTAAATATGGTTCCCAATCAGAGACAACGATAAACACCTGCTTCTGATTGAGAACCACTCTAGGCAACCATAGACTTACCTAGACAACTAAACTGAACACAACCCCATAAATCTAATAAACCCCTAGACAAGACGAAACACAATAAATCACCCATGTCACACCCTGGCCTAACTAAAATAATAAAGAAAACAAAGATAACTAAGGCCAGGGCGTGACAACTAGGCTATTTTTTTTGCAAACAAGCTAGCTAGCTACCTAGATGATATTAGCAACATACGCGTTTAGTTCTGTTGCAGAGTCAAAGCCAGATAAACTCATTTCAGAATGTATCCATAATCATGAATGAATAAGCATTTATTTGACAAGAATGTACCTAGTCACCCATCAATCATGTCAAACACCTGAAATCCAACAATTATTATTTTAAACAAATCAAAGTAGGTAACAATGCATACATATGCCTTTTATCAGTGCATGATTAGGCAGGAGCTCAACGGAGCTGATTACCGGCACCTCACATTGTCTTCTGTTTGAGCTGCTGTTCCTCTTAGAATATTAGCTCAATAGTATTCTGGAGCTCCTGCACCTAAATACTGTATAAACAGTACAGGCACCTATTACAGGCCATGTCAATCACTGCCTTTTATACATGGAAACATCTGACTTGAAGTAAAGATTACGTTATTTATTCATCAATGCCACAAATCTTGGACATTAAAGAGGCATGCACCATATTAGCTATTATTTATCAGAGAGAGCACCGATTCTTTAGCTTTTCCATTTTAGAAATTAGGCCAGCTCAAATAACACAAAATGTAAAACCAGCATTTTGTGATTTGTTGTGGGTGAGTTATTAATGGAGAAAGAACTTGATGCTTAAGGCATGTTTAATATAAAACATTAGGTAAACTCCAGCAGAATAAGAAACACTTACAGACTCAAAACAAGGAAGCCGTGCCTAAACGCATCTATATCAACACCCTTCTTATCAATTTAACAGGTCCATGTTGCTGGTGTCAATTGTGAGTAGCAAAAACAAGTAGCCTAACCTTTTATTGCAATTGAAATGAGTTTGTACGAGTTAAGTTAGATTACATTGCTTCCTCAATCGTTATTTTAAATAATTTCAATGACATCAAAACAATTGCTAGCTAGCTAACTAAATTTAGCTAGCTACTTTAGCAGGCTCAGCTAAATAAAAGTCCCGCTAGAAACAGCCACGTCTAATAGTCACGTCATGAGATTTGTAAATGAATGATCATACGAATCGCTGCCCTGTATAATGGTCAATGTTATTGCATTGCTGGGCTTTTTGAAACTTAATGTATTTGTATTGTATAAAAAAATATATACAAATAAAAGGAAATATATGGTTTAAACTTGTCTTAAATTTATTTGTTTTAGCTGTTAGTGATAATTCCCTAAGTGTTAATACATGTGTGTTTACATCATTAAGCCTTTAGGTATGCGTTATGATTATGATCAAATGTGTCTGACTTTATAGTAAGAACAGCGTCATATGATACAAGGCATCTATGTGTGTTTAGAAATGATCAAATGTGTCTGACTTTATAGTAAGAACAGCGTCATATGATACAAGGCATCTATGTGTGTTTAGAAATGACCAAATGTGTCTGACTTTATAGTAAGAACAGCGTCATATGATACAAGGCATTTATGTGTGTTTAGAAATGACCAAATGTGTCTGACTTTATAGTAAGTACAGCGTCATATGATACAAGGCATCTATGTGTGTTTAGAAATGACCAAATGTGTCTGACTTTATAGTAAGAACAGCGTCATATGATACAAGGCATTTATGTGTGTTTAGAAATGACCAAATGTGTCTGACTTTATAGTAAGAACAGCGTCATGTGATACAAGGCATCTATGTGTGTTTAGAAATGACCAAATGTGTCTGACTTTATAGTAAGAACAGCGTCATGTGATACAAGGCATCTATGTGTGTTTAGAAATGACCAAATGTGTCTGACTTTATAGTAAGAACAGCGTCATATGATACAAGGCATCTATGTGTGTTTAGAAATGACCAAATGTGTCTGACTTTATAGTAAGTACAGCGTCATATGATACAAGGCATTTATGTGTGTTTAGAAATGACCAAATGTGTCTGACTTTATAGTAAGTACAGCGTCATATGATACAAGGCATCTATGTGTGTTTAGAAATGACCAAATGTGTCTGACTTTATAGTAAGTACAGCGTCATATGATACAAGGCATCTATGTGTGTTTAGAAATGACCAAATGTGTCTGACTTTATAGTAAGAACAGCGTCATATGATACAAGGCATCTATGTGTGTTTAGAAATGATCAAATGTGTCTGACTTTATAGTAAGAACAGCGTCATATGATACAAGGCATCTATGTGTGTTTAGAAATGACCAAATGTGTCTGACTTTATAGTAAGAACAGCGTCATATGATACAAGGCATCTATGTGTGTTTAGAAATGACCAAAGGTGTCTGACTTTATAGTAAGTACAGCGTCATATGATACAAGGCATCTATGTGTGTTTAGAAATGACCAAATGTGTCTGACTTTATAGTAAGAACAGCGTCATATGATACAAGGCATCTATGTGTGTTTAGAAATGACCAAATGTGTCTGACTTTATAGTAAGTACAGCGTCATATGATACAAGGCATCTATGTGTGTTTAGAAATGACCAAATGTGTCTGACTTTATAGTAAGTACAGCGTCATATGATACAAGGCATCTATGTGTGTTTAGAAATGACCAAATGTGTCTGACTTTATAGTAAGAACAGCGTCATATGATACAAGGCATCTATGTGTGTTTAGAAATGACCAAATGTGTCTGACTTTATAGTAAGAACAGCGTCATATGATACAAGGCATCTATGTGTGTTTAGAAATGACCAAATGTGTCTGACTTTATAGTAAGTACAGCGTCATATGATACAAGGCATCTATGTGTGTTTAGAAATGACCAAATGTGTCTGACTTTATAGTAAGTACAGCGTCATATGATACAAGGCATTTATGTGTGTTTAGAAATGACCAAATGTGTCTGACTTTATAGTAAGTACAGCGTCATATGATACAAGGCATCTGTGTGTTTAGAAATGACCAAATGTGTCTGACTTTATAGTAAGTACAGCGTCATATGATACAAGGCATCTATGTGTGTTTAGAAATGACCAAATGTGTCTGACTTTATAGTAAGAACAGCGTCATATGATACAAGGCATCTATGTGTGTTTAGAAATGACCAAATGTGTCTGACTTTATAGTAAGAACAGCGTCATATGATACAAGGCATCTATGTGTGTTTAGAAATGACCAAATGTGTCTGACTTTATAGTAAGTACAGCGTCATATGATACAAGGCATTTATGTGTGTTTAGAAATGACCAAATGTGTCTGACTTTATAGTAAGTACAGCGTCATATGATACAAGGCATCTATGTGTGTTTAGAAATGACCAAATGTGTCTGACTTTATAGTAAGTACAGCGTCATATGATACAAGGCATCTATGTGTGTTTAGAAATGACCAAATGTGTCTGACTTTATAGTAAGTACAGCGTCATATGATACAAGGCATCTATGTGTGTTTAGAAATGACCAAATGTGTCTGACTTTATAGTAAGTACAGCGTCATATGATACAAGGCATCTATGTGTGTTTAGAAATGACCAAATGTGTCTGACTTTATAGTAAGTACAGCGTCATATGATACAAGGCATCTATGTGTGTTTAGAAATGACCAAATGTGTCTGACTTTATAGTAAGTACAGCGTCATATGATACAAGGCATCTATGTGTGTTTAGAAATGACCAAATGTGTCTGACTTTATAGTAAGTACAGCGTCATATGATACAAGGCATCTATGTGTGTTTAGAAATGACCAAATGTGTCTGACTTTATAGTAAGTACAGCGTCATATGATACAAGGCATTTATGTATGTGCTATGAATGACTAAAGGAGACTTTAAAGTACAGCGCTATGGGATATAGAGTCTTTACGGATGTGTTATGAATGACCGAAGTTGTATCACTTCAAACAAAGTATTACAGGACACCAGATAAAGTGTCCTTAAATAGGTCATTAAGGTTCTGATGACTTATGAAGTACAGCCACAGAGTCATAATTATGGCTAATCACTGCCCATTTCCTCAATCAATCTGATTCAAATTTCATGTGAAACCCAACCCTAACTAATGAAGGCCAAGTTTCATGCATTGGTCCACTAGACCTTCTGTGCATTTGGGTGTCTGGGATCGAGATTAGGTGTAATGTGGCTAACATGACTTCACTGTAGCGCATGTGCCATCCTGTGCCAACGCAACACAACATGTCACCCGTTATAAAGCACTTGATTGTATCATATTCAACATAAGTGTTGTCACATTTGACATGGGTGATTATGTAACACAGTTATGCCACATTTATGAACCCTTTATAAAGCATGACATACGGTTATAGATGCTTTGCAACACTTGTGTTGTGCTTATGACGGCATTATGAAGGCTTTATAAGCAGAACGTCATTTAAAGCAGGACCACATTTAAAGGTGTTACTGATTCTAGATGCTATTAGAAGAACAAGTGAAGGAAGCAGCATAGCGAAAATCAGTGAAGGTAGGTTGGGAAGGTGGATAGTTCCAAAGTGTCTGGAGTTGAGGGGGCATACACGGCATAGTGTGGAATAAGGGGTAGCTAGTGGGATGGTTGGCCATGGAATAACATAAATTGGGGTGCTGGTGTGCTTATGCACCCCTTTCAGGTTGTTGTCCCAAATATCCGGCCCATGTCCAGTCATACTCGGTGTCAGCGTGTGTCCCTCAATGTTATTCCATCTCAGTTGCAGATTTCAAATCGTGGTCATCGTCTGTCTTAAAATCACAACATTTAAGACGATGATTTATCACAGCATTTCCACAGATTGAGCCAAACTCAATACAACTTAAGCATTGAGGACAGCATTTTGTTTACTGCATGGTGGTTTACACTGTCTACTGTGTGTGAATGATGGAAGAATCTTACCCCAGCAGTAGGTCCATTTGGTCCACTTAGGCCAGCACATCAACCAGTACTGGGATGCTTACTCTCAAAGTGCTGCTTGAATGTCTTCGGGTCTTTGTCTATAAAGGTACAAAATTAAGGAGTTAACAATCTGTGGCTTAGATTTAATTCAAAGTTGACACAAATGATAAACTAAGCAATATCACGTAACAAACTGAAAGACTGTGGTACACAGAGCCTTCTATCACCTCCCTCCTTAAAAAGGCGCTGACCATAGCTCAAATACACCTTGTCGACGATCAAAATACTAAATATAGAGATGTTATGTTAAATGCACATGTTTGGTATTAGTGAATTGAATATACTGGCTCATTACTGGCTATGCAACCATAATTCACAGCAAAACACAGTTATTTTGGGGGCCTTCTGAGTGGTGCAACAGTCTAATGCACTGTATCACAGTGCTTGAGGCATCACTACAGACCCGGGTTCTATCCCAGGCTGTGTCACAACCGGCCATGACCGGGAGTCCCATAGGACGGCGCACAGGTTAGGGGAGGGTTTGGCCAGGGGGGTTTACTTGGCTCATTGCGCTCTAGCGGCTTCTTGTGGTGGGCCAGGCGCCTGCAGGCTAACCTCGGCCGTCAGTTGAACGGTGTTTCCTCGTTGGTGCAGCTTGCTTCCGGGTTAAGCAGGCAGGTGTTAAGAAGCGCGGTTTGGTGTGTCATTTTTCGGAGGACGCATGACTTGACATTTGCCTCTCCTGAGCCCGTTGGGGAGTTGCAGCGATGACACAAGATCATAGTTGGATTGCAATTGGATATCACGAAATTGGGGAGAAAAAGGGTGTACAATAACAAATAAAGTTATTTTGGTAAGATGAATAGTACACACAAAACTGCCAGAGCAACTATGATAACACACCATTAGATTATTCAATGTATAGTAAGGCCTGACGGCTATAACACACAAAGTTACTCAATGTTAAAAGGGCAACACAGCATCCACCCACTGGGCACTCAACATGCAATTAAAAATCGTGTCTGCAGCTGCAGCTGTCTGCTCCGGCATGGTACCCCGACAAGATCAGCCTTCTACCTTGGCCATGGAACCCCGTAAGTCTGAATCTGGATGCTTCTTTTGCCAGCCATAGTCCAACCTCCGCCATTGGCGGGAACCACAGCAGCCTTGTCAGCTGGCTGCCTCATCCATGGAGGGGGAGAGGCGGCTGTGACTCCTAATTGCCTGGGGAAGAAGCACAACCGAAATCAACAAATAGCAGGAAAAAATGCAATCATGCATGACACATTCTCAGTATGCGAAAATAGTATGTTTAATAGTATGCAACATTTTGAAAATCAAGCATGGTTTAAATACCAGGATGTTATACTCATTTTGTCTCTTCATCTAGTAGATTTCGTTGCACACTTTTCCACAATGCATTGGAAGAGGTGGACTGCGAGTCTTCAACAACAAAACTAGGCTACTTCATTGGGAAGATGCCCAAAGATTCTGCAGTGGTGTTCAAATGTAGGCTAAGTAGTTTTTGTTCTTCTTAAAATTATCACGAGTATTGCATTGTAGGTTGCATCTTTGAAAACAGAAGTATTTTTTATTTTATTCTTACCCAAAGTGGATTTTTGTTTCCTCTCTGAAAAGTGTTTCTTGTTCTCTTGGTCTTCGTCAGAGTTTTAAAATTATCTTTTGATTTCTGAACGTGTCGACACCGGGGACTTGGGATGTTGCTGTGGTATTGATGTCATGTGAATCAGGCCTTTTGTTTTAGTTTTGTAGGCTAGGCTACCTATTGAATGATTTAATTTATGGATCAGGCCTTAGCAGTCATTCTGATCTCGTTCCCAATGATCAGCGCGTTCGTTTATTACGTTGCTGTCCAGCGGTTCCTAATTCGCGATGCACCGAATGCTCAAGTTTTTCTGTCCAATAGCCTTTTGATTTAAACACTTTAAAAAACGTTGAACTAATAAAATAATAAATATGTTGAAATGGAACCAAATGGTCTGTTTCTGTCTTCAGTCTGTTTTTAAATAGGGTAGATTGTCTATATGGTCTACTACTGTATAGGTCTACTGTGGAGTAGGTAGTTTTATTCAGAGTTTAGAGAAATTAATACAATTAGAAATGAGCTATTATCAGGCTGGTTAATGAGATGCATGTCTTTTGCATTTGGACAAATTCACCCACACTCGGCCCCGCCCCACCTACTCAGCCAATCAGGAGCTGCGACTGCATTGCAGCCGTGACATACAGCATACCTTTTACTAAACATTACATGCTAAATAGTATGCGACGATTAGTAGTCATATCAAGTATACGTATAGTATGTAGTATGCTAGTATGGGTATTCAGACATGTCTTGTGTCTCGATCACATGTTGGGAGCAGCATGACCTCTCTATTGGCTTCTCCATCTAAAGCATTCAGCACCACATCATCATTTTGCCTAGTTAAATAAAGGTTAAATAAACAAATGTAAAACATGTACTTCTCCTTCCTTACTATCAAACATGGGCCCCCATGGACCAAGGCATCACTGCTGAATTCACAGAATTTGCCCTAGCATGAGGATGCTGTGCCACTACATTATCATTATGCCCATCTTCATTGACCTCAGCCTGGGGCTGTGGATCATCCATGTTGGCTGTGTGTATCGGGGATCCTGCCGACTATGCCAAAATTAAGTTGTCACCAGAGAGGAAGGACTGAATAACCATCCTACTACTGCAACCATAAATTCACAGCAAAACACAGTTATTTTGGTAAGGCGAATAGTACACACAAAACGGCCTGAACGCGAGTGATAACCATTACATTACTCAATGTCGTAAGGACTGATGGCTATAACACACACAACTAACTGTTTCACAAGGCCTGATGGCTATAACACACACAGCTACCTGTTTCACAAGGCCTGATGGCTATAACACACACAGCTACCTGTTTCACAAGGCCTGATGGCTATAACACACACCACTAACTGTTTCACAAGGCCTGATGGCTATAACACACACCACTAACTGTTTCACAAGGCCTGATGGCTATAACACACACAAAGTTCACCCATCTACAGTAGCCTACACCTGCCAGTGAACTGATCAAAGCATCCTACAGTAGCCTACACCTGTCAGTCAACTGATCAAAGCATTCTACAGTAGCCTACACCTGTCAGTTAACTGATCAAAGCATTCTACAGTAGCCTACACCTGTCAGTCAACTGATCAAAGCATTCTACAGTAGCCTACACCTGTCAGTGAACTGATCAAAGCATCCTACTGCATGCCTGTTAATAAGGTGGTAATACAGACCATTCAGTGCTTCAGGGTGTGTTCATTGTCATAGCGACAACAGAAAATAATACTTGTGGTCAGGAGTTGTGTTTGGTAGTTGTGGTCAGTAGTTGTGTTGTTTTGGTCAGTTTTGTGGTCATTAGTTGTGTGGTTGTGGTCTGTAGTTGTGGTTATTGTCTAAACTACAGTTGCTGCTTGTGAAAACTGAAAGAAGTGCAATGAGATGTGAACAGGTGAAATATGGAGCCAGTGAATGGTGACAGTTGTTGCTAGGCAACTGTCTTGGCAGGCCTGATCCCTCCATGGCTAAAGCAAGTGTGAGAAAGATACTAACAAAGTTTATGCTTTAAAGGAGAATAGAAACACTTTAGGAAGTAAATCTTAGAAAATAGATCAATTCAATTCACTAATACCAAACATGTGCATTTAACATAACATCTCTATATTTAGTATTTTGATCGTCGACAAGGTGTATTTGAGCTATGGTCAGCGCCTTTTTAAATTGCCATAGCAACCACTGATGCCTGTGTTTCACTGGCAGGAATCAGCTAATTCTGTGGTATTGAGTTTAGCACTGAGAGTGAATCGAAGAGGGTGGGGTTAGGTGCGGACAACAACAAGTAGTTATTCAAACGAACTGTATAGTGCCAGACTGTACGAATTGTCAACAAAAAAAATCCCTTAATAAAAAGCGGAAAAAAAAGAAGTAAAAGCTATCATCGGCTGCCCAATGACCCACAACTTTTGAAGAAGTGGTTCCATGTCCTGAAGAGGAAGGATGTTTCAGCTCGAGCTAGCAGGATCTGCAGCCAGCACTTTGCGGAGGAAGACTTTGCGATGAAGGGCACTTTCGATGTGGCAACACTACCTTGAAGCCCTCTGCTTGCCCCTCCATTTTCAACGTCGAGGGTTAGTGTGTAAGGGTTACTGACCGACCATCATCAACATCACTGACTTCGGAGTCAAGCCAAAGCCGAATTGAACGGAGGAGGCTGATAGGCTGACTACATGCGAGCATTGCAAAATACATTTAAAAATCTGTATTATTCAATTATTGCACCCACACTGCTCGCGCATGCCAATGAGCGTCTGCTTTGCCAATGGCTAAAATAGAAGTCAGTTATTTTTCTGATGCAGATCGCGCTGCAAGTTCTGCCTCTCCCATTTCCTCATTGGTTTATAGAAGCAGATACCCACGTGCCATCTCCTCATTGGTTTATAGAAGCAGGTACCCACGTGCCATCTCCTCATTGGTTATACCCACCTGGGTGACTGAAAGATGAATGAGGTCGGTGGCGGTAATGCACCTCATTTATGAAAGTTGCCAATCGCAATATAAAGAGAAGAAAAGGCCTGGGAGGAGAGATGAATATAAACGATTCGGTTGACCGTTTTATATGTAGATTAATAGGCGGACTAGAGGACCTTGTGCATTTCAGGTAAAATAACAACTCAATGTTTATAATCCAGGACAAATTAGCTAGCAACAGCAATATAGCTAAATAGGACAAATTAGCTAGCAAGTGCAAGCTAGCTATCTAAATTGCTTTAAAGGTTTAATGCTTTTCGACCTGTCCCCAAATTAATGTAATTGGCTCAGAGTTTGTTTTGTTATTTTACCCTGCGTGTTGTTGCGTTTGGTGTGCGGGGACAACATTAATTGATGTATGATGGCGCAGCCGGTTTGGGTTCCGTGTTAAATAGAAGTCCGTTCTATTTGTGACGCAGATCACGCTGCTATCTGAGTCTGACTGTTGTTGACCAGGCTAGCGTTAGACACTGGACAACTTTGTTGCAACTCTAGTTGAAGGTAACTAGCTAATTGCATCGGAAGTGTTCTCATGCAACACGCCCCAGCAACTAAAGTTAGCAAGCAACATTAGCAAGCAAATTGCAAAACAGTTTCTCCGTGTAGCCCTGTTATTAGGTAGCTACTGTAGCTAGCTTCCACCTCAGATAATCAAGTACTACTGTGCTGCCATCCTGTTAGAAGGTAACAGATTATTTTATTACAATGGTTAAATTGGATTTTCATTGTGTTCAATGGTGTTATTTGCCCCCTAGTGGAGCTTTCTGGTACTTAGAAAGACTACGCAAACAGGAAGTAGAGAATTTGTTCTGCACGCATAGAAGCAGCTACAAACGGTGCAGGTCTTTCAATGTAGTTATTTCTTGTCACGCTTCAGCCTTGGAAAATATTTGTTTGTAAATTCGATTCAAGCATTTAGCTAATTATGATAATCTTGTTATTGATAGAGTTGCTTACATATCAATGTTGGTTGCATTTACTCACAAATTGCAATGCCTTTCATGTATGTCGTTAGCTGTATTACTTTGCTCGTGCGTCATGCAAACGAATTGTAAAATATACAATACTGTAGTTTTGTTAATGTTTCTAGTGTAATATGCTTTGTTATTCTACATAGATGGTTGTACATTATTAGAGTAATGAAAGGAGCCAATTACCATATGGTTAACAATTAGCTATATGGTTTGGCATCATGCCAGATGCATGGTACCTTAGCGCGTGCTTTGTATTTATGCAACTTCAAATGTTTAATGTACAGCTACAGTATGTCGGTGTGAATTGAATACTAAAGTATATTATTTTCTGTATTTTGCAGTTTCACAACATAAACGCTTTCAATATATTCATTCAAGAAAAGTCACGCCTTGGGAGTTTTATTGAAGACTTAGTTGTTAGCTATCTGTCTAGTTTTGCATGGGAACGCAACTCAAGGGCAGAATAACTACATTTTACGGAGATTTGTTTTTGGAACGCTTTGATATCTCCACCTCATCTAGCTATACTGAAGGTGTTACATTCAAATCCATGTTATCCCCTAGGCCATTTTGGATATAAAATGGACGATATGCAGTGATTCCTGAATATAACTATAGCCTAATAGATGTCTTAATTCTTTCTACCAACAGGAAAGAACGGTTAGTACAGCATGCCAAACTGAGTGTTCCTGTGCTGCGGTGGAGAAGAGGTCCACTGGGACCATCACTAAAGAGCTCGTGGCCCAGCTAGATTGCGCTCACGACCATCAGTATACACCCAAGTCCTGCCCCTATCGGCCACAGATGGAGCTGAGTGAGATGAGTGAAGACCAGGACTCACTGTATGAACCTGAGTGCTCAGAATCACAATCATCACAGTGCGAGCCAAGAGATACTTTCGAAGAGTGTGTTTGCAAGATCCGAAATACATAGTCTTTGATAGCAAGCTGAAGGAGTTGTTCAATGTCGAGCAGGTGTCATCAGTTCATCCCTGAAAATATATATTGCAGTTTTGAAACTGCAGTAAAAGTGGAATAACTGCAGTCATATAGCTGTGAGGTGTGAGGAAACGGCTGGTGACCATCGGGAAGCCAGAGGTACTGTCATATATTTTATAGTAAAATCAGAACTATATAATTATGATGATTCAAGTCAGTGACCCAGGTGTCTAATTTATTCCCTGCGTCTCAGGTACTGCCATGGGTGAGGGCATTAACGCACCACCTGTGGTACTGTGCCTCCACTGCTGGTGGGAGCGTCCAGGTGCTAAAAGAAAAGTACTTATTTATCTCTAGTTACATGAATTAGATCTTTCATTTTGTAGGTGATGAAGTGTGTTCAGACAGTTGAACTCAAGCGTGTACATGCCCTATACACTAAATATGTGCCCAAGAGGAACAAGTTCAGCCAGCAGGGGATGGCCGCAAGACTCCAAGTGGCTGACTTGGACCACAATTATTCAGTGGACAGACAGAAGGCTACAAGAAAGGAGAGAGTGCTCAGTTTCAAGCAAAAGTTCAAAATTGCTGCCAGGTTGTTTGTGGTGAAACCCATCAAGGAGAAGACATGGTGTTCCCTGTCTGAGATTCTACATGGCATTGTTGACCAATGTGCCAATGGTAACTGCTCAACATATGATGTCAGATGTAGACATATAGAGAGAGAAATGACCTAAAATGATTTGTGTAACTTATACCTGGCTCTAGGACCAGCAGACTCTCCTGAGTGCCCAAAGAGAGAGTGGCGGTCACTTTGGGGGAGCGGGCTGGTGTTTCCGAAAATGGAGAGAAGGAGGCCATTCAACAGTGAACTCAAAGATAGACCCATCCATAGAGGGAATCGGAGTGGAATTGTTTTTTCACAGATATTTTTTACCCGTTTCAACAGATGTGCTACCTTGTCCTGGACCTGCTGTTTTGACTCGCTCTCTCGGACCTGCTGCCTCGACCTATGAATGCTCAGCTATGAAAAGCCAACGGACATTTGCTCCTGAGGTGTCGAAGTGTTGCACCCTCTATAACCACTGTGGTTAATATTTTGATGTAAAAAGGGCTTTGTAAAAATAATTTGATTGTTTGCTGTGCTGCGTGCTGTGTATTCACTAACTGTCTGCGTGCTGTGTATTCACTAACTGTCTGCGTGATGTGTATTCACTAACTGTCTGCGTGCTGTGTATTCACTGTCTGCGTGCTGTGTATTCACTAACTGTCTGCGTGATGTGCCATTTTTATAGTATCTGTAACATATTTTGGTGTGTACTTAATCTGCAACAACTTCTTAAAGTGGCAATCAGCAGTAGAAACGATAACAAAGTGTCCTCCCCGCCCCTGTTTCGGTAAACAGCTGAGGGATGGGGCTGGAGAAATGGAACCACTCTCACATTCATAGACAGAGCTATGGATGCAAGGACTGACCATGTTGAGGTTATATTGTGTTTCTTTCTATTTTCTTTGTTTACAAACATTGGGTATTTTGGGTTTCGATCTTGTAGGAAAGTTGAACTATGCTCATGAGGCATTTATAAGTTAGATTCAAGAATCAATGGTTAGATATCATTCATTTATAAGTGCTGCTGATTGCCCCTTTAAGGTAAGCTACAGTTGTAGTGTCTATTGATCTTGTGCTTGAGACAATTACAAGACTTTCCTGTGAATCCTCTTGTTTCATTGGAACCTTAATAACCCTGTAATTGACTATGTATTGTTGTAATCCTGTTTCTATGATCTGTTTCTACTACCATGTACCCAGTTTGCTTTGGATAAAGGCATATGCTAAATGGCATACATTATTGAAGTCTCCTTTGACTCTGTCAACTTGCAGCCCAGTGTAGTTACCATTCCTTTCCAATAGATGGCAGCCAAAGTTAGTTGAAGTCACTACTCTAGCAACAGGGGCAGGGGATTAGTGAGTGTTCACGGTAGTTTAATCTTCAAAGCAAGTTTCTCTGGTTAGGCTTGAACCAGTTGTTATAGTGGCCAATCTAACTAATTATATTTTTAAACAAGGCCTATGGCTTGAAAAAATTACAGCATTCTAGATTTAAATGAACTGGTTTTCAAATTGAATAAATGCCACTTAATTCTGGGTATGCGCACAGGGATGGCATGCCGTACACCTCGTCCAATTCTCCCATGTACCCATAGGGTGAACTGGCGATAAACTGCCAGTCTGTATGCTCTGCAAACAAAATCATAAGAAAAGTTATTCTGACACCGAAACTAAATCACAATGTATTCATAATGAGCACACCCCATTAATGGATAGAATGAGATTTCATGAATCGCGATGCTGTCTGGGATTCGAACTAGTCATCTAATCAAAAGGTTAATGCGTTACCCTCGCACCAAACAGCACTTGTTATAATATCGCTGTAAGTTACTGATTAGACACTGCTCATACAAAAATGACCTCCAGCAGGCCACAAATGTGCATGTGTCTGCTCAAACGGTCAGAAACAGACTCCATGAGGGTGGTATGAGGGCCCGACGTCCACAGGTGGGGGTTGTGCTTACAGCCCAACACCGTGCAGGACGTTTGGCATTTGCCAGAGAACACCAAGATTGGCAAATTCGCCATTAGCGCCCTGTGCTCTTCACAGATGAAAGCAGGTTCACACTGTGCAGATGTGACAGAGTCTGGAGACGCCATGGAGAACGTTCTGCTGCCTGCAACATCCTCCAGCATGACCGGTTTGGCGGTGGGTCAGTCATGGTGTGGGGTGGCATTTCTTTGGGGGGCCGCACAGCCCTCCATGTGCTCGCCAGAGGTAGCCTGACTGCCATTAGGTACCAAGATAAGATCCTCAGACCCCCTGTGAGACCATATGCTGTTGCGGTTGGCCCTGGGTTCCTCCTAATACAAGACAATGCATGACCTCATTTGGCTGGAGTGTGTCAGCAGTTCCTGCAAGAGGAAGGCATTGATGCTATGGACTGGCCCGCCCATTCCCCAGACCTGAATCCAATTGAGCACATCTGGGACATCATGTCTCGCTCCATCCACCAACGCCACGTTGCACCACAGACTGTCCAGGGGTTGGCGGATGCTTTAGTCCAGGTCTGGGAGGAGATCCCTCAGGAGACCATCCGCCACCTCATCAGGAGCATGCCCAGGCATTGTAGGGAGGTCATACAGGCACGTGGAGGCCACACACACTACTGAGCCTCATTTTGACTTGTTTTAAGGACATTACATCAAAGTTGGATCAGCCTGTAGTGTGTTTTTCCACTTTAATTTTTAGTGTGACTCCAAATCCAGACCGCTATGGGTTGATAAATTTGATTTCCATTGATCATTTTTGTGTGATTTTGTTGTCAGCACATTCAACTATGTAAAGAAAAAAAAGTATTTAATAAGAATATTTCATTCATTCAGATCTAGGATGTGTTATTTTAGTGTTCCCTTTATTTTTTTGAGCAGTGTATACAGTCGTATGAAAACGTTTGGGCACCCCTCTGAGGCTGCATAATAATTTACTCTGTCGTCACAGAAAATGATCACAGAGGCATGCCATTCATTTTCTAATAAAAGCTGAGTACTGGGGTATTGTCCAGACAAAGATTTTTAGTTTAGCAATATTAATTTGTATGAAATTAAATCAGATGTGAAAAATAGGCTATGCAAAAATGTGGGCACCCTTGTCATTCTGTTGATTTGAATACCTGTATCTACTTAGCACTGATTAATTGGAACACACAATTGGTTTGGTGAGCTCATTAAGCCTTGAACTTAATAGACAAGTGCATCCAATCATGAGAAAAGGTATTTAAGGTGGCCAATTGCAAGTTGTTGTTCTCTTTGACTCTCCTCTGAAGAGTGGCAACATGGGGGCCTCAAAACAACTCTCAAATTACCTGAAAACAAAGATTGTTCAACATTATGGTTTAGAGGAAGGCTACAAAAATCTATAGCAGAGATTTAAGCTGTCAGTGTCCCCTGTGAGGAACATGGTGAGGAAATGGACGACCACAGGCACAGTTCTTGTTAAGGCCAGAAGTGGCAGGACAAGTAAAATATCGGAGAGGCGAAGCATGGTGAGTCAAAAACAACCCACAGACCACCTCCAAAGACCTACAACATCATCTTGCTGCAGATGGTGTCACTGTGCATTGTTCAACAATTCAGTGCACTTTGCACAAGGAGAAGCTGTATGGGAGAGTGATGCAGAAGAAGCCTTTTCTGCACACAAGCCACAAACAGTCGCTTGAGGTATGCAAACGCACATTTAGACAAGCCAGCTTCATTTTGGAATAAGGTGCTGTGGACTGATGAAACAAAGATTGAGGTATTTGGTCATAACAAGGGACGTTATGCATGGCGGCAAAAGAACACAGCGTTCCAAGAAAAACACTTGCTACCCACAATAAAATTTGGTGGTGGTTCCATCATGCTGTGGGGCTGTGTGGCCAGTGCCAGTACTGGGAATCTTGTTAAAGTTGAGGATCACATGGATTCCACTCAATATCAGCAGATTCTTGGGAATAATGTTGAAGAATGAATCACAAAGTTAAAGTTACGCCGGGGCTGGATATTTCAACAAGACGACAACCCAAAACACTGCTCAAAATCTACCCGGGCATTTATGCAGAGGAACAAGTACAATGTTCTGGAATGGCCATCCCAGTCCCCAGACCTGAATATCATTGAGAATCTGTGGGATGATTTGAAGCGGGCTGTCCATGCTTGGCAACCATCAAATCTAACTGAACTGGAGATGTTTTGTAAGGAGGAATGGTCCAAAATACCTTAATCCAGAATCCAGACACTCATTAGAGGCTATGGGAAGTGTCTAGAGGCTGCTATTTTAGCAAAAGGAGGCTCTACTAAATATTGATGTGATTTTTCTATTTTTCTATTTCTATTTCCCAAATTTATGCACCTGTCTAATTTTGTTTTGATGCATATTGCACATTTTCTGTTAATCCAATAAACCTCATTTCACTACTGAAATATTACTGGGTCCATTAGTTATTTGATAGATCGAAATGAAATTGCTGATCCAAACACCCAATTATTTAAAATGGAAATCATGGACATTTTCAGGGGAGCCCAAACTTTTTCATACGACTGTATTAAGCACCTACCCACTACTGATGTTAGCTTTAAACAATTTAGAATCAAGGTACATTTCAACAATTATCTCACTGCCATATCGGCTGCTGACTGGTCGAGTAACCTATTCTGCCAGGAAATCCATAAGGATTAGTGACATGTCCAATACATCGCCATCCAGACAGACAGAACCTCGGGCTGGAAGTAATTCAGCCACCATCCGCTGTGATTTTGTGCTGTATCGCCAACATCTCTCTACGACACACACTCATACTCCCTAGCCATTATCTGGAAGCATCCGCACTCACACCAGTTTGTGTTACCGCTATGCGGATCCTCCATGGCTGAGATGTTTTAGGCGGCATAGCTGTGTTGCTACTGCTACGAGAATGAACTCTCTGATCTGGGGCAACGATCGGCTCAAACATGAACGTCTTCATAAGTATATTGGCTCCCTAACTAATGTTATTTCATCCTCTGCCATATACTCAGACTCAGAGATTTTCTCAGTAAATTCAGCCATTTTTGGGGAGTTCCAAAATGTTTTCTCCTGCCAGTGAGGCAACAATGCCAATATGGCGATTTACAGTTACAGTTAGCTGGTCGTTTTTATTGATCTCAGATTCTCAGTTTGTCATTGTCAAAGTAGCCTGCCATTTTGATCATTTCTGCGTTGGCAGAAGTCATGTATAATACCGTAGAATGGCATGGACAGTGGCAACCCGTCATTCAGAGCAGGTGGGGCAGATCCACCAGATGTGGGGGCTTGCCTGTTTTGCATGTTATTTTGGCATTAATACGTGTCACATATCAGTTTGAAAACAATGTCAAAAAATATATATATAATTGAATTAATAAAGCCACACACAAACATGGTCTCTTTTTTTGTTTTCTTGAATAACGCAGCTTCAAAATGCAGGTGTTTCAGCCCAGCTCAGTGCTTTCTGTGGTGGTGGGGCAAGCCAGCAGAAAATACGGAGCGTTGCATCGTGATTGGCCCAGTGTTCTGTCACTCATGGGGAAACCACGTCACTGTTAGTAACGGGAGACCTCGAAAATTTGAGCCCTTTGGGTGCTGACATAGAGATACATTAGAAGTGCACATCCAAGAAGGCTCAAGGTCATTGGCCACAGATACAATTATGTCAAATCACGTTATACAGTTGAAGTCGGAAGTTTACATACAACATAGCCAAAAATGCATTTAAGGTCATTGGCCACAGATACAATTACGTCAAATCACGTTATACAGTTGAAGTCGGAAGTTGTACATACAACTTACATACATTTAAACTCAGTTTTTCACAATTCTTTTTTTTGTTTTGAATTTTACCCCTTTTTCTCCCCAATTTCGTGGCATCCAACCTGGAAGCCAGCCGCACCAATGTGTCGGAGGAAACACCCTGCGCCACAGGAGTGGCTGGTGCGCGATGAGAAAATGACATCCCTACCGGCCAAGTCCTCCCTAACCTGGATGACGCTAGGCCAATTGTGCAACCTCCCGGTCGCGGTCAGTTACGACAATAGCCTGGGCTCGAACCCAGAGTCTCTCATGGCACAGCTGTCGCTGCAGTACAGCACCCTTAACCACTGTGCCACCCAGGAGGCCTTTTTTTTCACAATTCTTGACATTTAATCCTAGTAAAAAATACCCTGTCAGTTAGGATCACCACTTTATTTGAAGAATGTGAAATGTCAGAATAATGGTAGAGAGAATGATTTATTTCAGCTTTTATTTATTTCATCACATTCCCAGTGGGTCAGAAGTTTACATGCACTCAATTAGTATTTGGTAGCATTGCCTTTAAATTGTTTAACTTGGGTCAAACGTTTCAGGTAGCCTTCCACAAGCTTCCCACAATAAGTTGGGTGAATATTGGCCCATTCCTCCTGACAGAGCTGGTGTAGCTGAGTCAGGTTTGTAGGCCTCCTTGCTCGGACATGCTTTTTCACTTTGTTGTCCTTAAGCCATTTTGCCACAACTTTGGAAGTATGCTTGGGGTCATTGTTCATTTGGAAGACCCATTTGCGACCAAGCTTTAACTTCCTGACTGATGTCTTGAGATGTTGCTTCATATATCCACATAATTTCCGTGCCTCACGATGCCATTTATTTTGTGAAGTGCACCAGCCTCTCCTGCAGCAAAGCACCACCACAACATGATGCTGCCACCCCCGCGCTTCACGGTTGGGATGGTGTTCTTCGGCTTGCAAGCCTCCCCCTTTTTCCTCCAAATGTACCGATGGTCATTATGGCCAAACAGTTCTATTTTTGTTTCATCAGACCAGAGGACATTTCTCCAGAAAGTACGATCTTTGTCCCCATGTGCAGTTGCAAACCGAAGTCTGGCTTTTTTATGGTGGATTTAAGTGGCCTTTCAGGTTATGTCGATATAGGACTCATTTTACTGTGGATGTAGATACTTTTGTACCTGTTTCCTCCAGCATCTTCACAAGCTCCTTTGCTGTTGTTTTGGGATTGATTTGCACTTTTCGCACCAAAGTACGTTCATCTATAGGAGACAGAAAGCATCTCCTTCCTGAGCAGTATGAAGGCTGCGTGGTCCCATGGTGTTTATACTTGCATACTATTGTTTGTACAGATGAAAGTGGTACCTTCAGGTGTTTGGAAATTGCTCCTAAGGATGAATCAGACTTGTGGAGGTCCGGAGACGGGCACATCGTGCACCACTCCCTAGCATTCTTCTCGCCAATGTCCAGTCTCTTGACAACAAGGTTGATGAAATCCGAGCAAGGGTAGCATTCCAGAGGGACATCAGAGACTGTAACGTTCTTTGCTTCACGGAAACATGGCTCACTGGAGAGACGCTATCGGAGGCGGTGCAGCCAGCGGGTTTCTCCACGCATCGCGCCGACAGAAACAAACATCTTTCTGGTAAGAAGAGGGGCGGGGGCGTATGCCTTATGGCTAACGAGACGTGGTGTGATCACAGAAATATACAGGAAGTCAAATCCTTCTGTTCACCTGATTTAGAATTCCTCACAATCAAATGTCGACCGCATTATCTACCAAGAGAATTCTCTTCGATTATAATCACAGCCGTATATATTCCCCCCCAAGCAGACACATCGATGGCTCTGAACGAACTTTATTTGACTCTTTGCAAACTGGAATCTATACATCCTGAGGTTGCATTCATTGTAGCTGGGGATTTTAACAAGGCTAATCTGAAAACAAGACTCCCTAAATTGTATCAGCATATCGATTGCACAACTAGGGCTGAAAAAACCTTGGATCATTGTTACTCTAACTTCCGCGACGCATATAAGGCCCTGCCCCGCCCCCCTTTCGGAAAAGCTGACCACGACTCCATTTTGCTGATCCCTGCCTACAGACAGAAACTAAAACAAGAAGTTCCCACGCTGAGGTCTGTCCAACGCTGGTCCGACCAAGCTGATTCCACACTCCAAGACTGCTTCCATCACGTGGACTGGGATATGTTTCGTATTGCGTCAGATAACAACATTGACGAATACGCTGATTCGGTGTGAGAGTTCATTAGAACGTGCGTTGAAGATGTCTTTCCCATAGCAACGATTAAAACATTCCCTAATCAGAAACCGTGGATTGATGGCAGCATTCGCATGAAACTGAAAGCGCGAACCACTGCTTTTAATCAGGGCAAGGTGACTGGTAACATGACTGAATACAAACAGTGTAGCTATTCCCCCCGCAAGGCTATCAAACAAGCTAAGCGTCAGTATAGAGACAAAGTAGAATCTCAATTCAACGGCTCAGATGCAAGAGGTATGTGGCAGGGTCTACAGTCAATCACGGACTACAAGAAGAAAACCAGCCCAGTCACGGACCAGGATGTCTTGCTCCCAGGCAGACTAAATAACTTTTTTGCCCGCTTTGAGGACAATACAGTGCCACTGACACGGCCTGCAACGAAAACATGCGGACTCTCCTTCACTGCAGCCGAGGTGAGTAAAACATTTAAACGTGTTAACCCTCGCAAGGCTGCAGGCCCAGACGGCATCCCCAGCCGCGCCCTCAGAGCATGCGCAGACCAGCTGGCCGGTGTGTTCACGGACATATTCAATCAATCCCTATACCAGTCTGCTGTTCCCACATGCTTCAAGAGGGCCACCATTGTTCATGTTCCCAAGAAAGCTAAGGTAACTGACCTAAACGACTACCACTTCCGTCATCATGAAGTGCTTTGAGAGACTAGTCAAGGACCATATCACCTCCACCCTACCTGACACCCTAGACCCACTCCAATTAGCTTACCGCCCAAATAGGTCCACAGACGATGCAATCTCAACCACACTGCACACTGCCCTAACCCATCTGGACAAGAGGAATACCTATGTGAGAATGCTGTTCATCGACTACAGCTCGGCATTCAACACCATAGTACCCTCCAAGCTCGTCATCAAGCTCGAGACCCTGGGTCTCGACCCCGCCCTGTGCAACTGGGTACTGGACTTCCTGACGGGCCGCCCCCAGGTGGTGAGGGTAGGCAACAACATCTCCACCCCGCTGATCCTCAACACTGGGGCCCCACAAGGGTGCGTTCTGAGCCCTCTCCTGTACTCCCTGTTCACCCACGACTGCGTGGCCACGCACGCCTCCAACTCAATCATCAAGTTTGCTTACGACACAACAGTGGTAGGCTTGATTACCAACAACGACGAGACGGCCTACAGGGAGGAGGTGAGGGCCCTCGGAGTGTGGTGTCAGGAAAATAACCTCACACTCAACGTCAACAAAACTAAGGAGATGATTGTGGACTTCAGGAAACAGCAGAGGGAACACCCCCCTATCCACATCGATGGAACAGTAGTGGAGAGGGTAGTAAGTTTTAAGTTCCTCGGCATACACATCACTCACAGACAAACTGAATTGGTCCACTCACACAGACAGCATCGTGAAGAAGGCGCAGCAGCGCCTCTTCAACCTCAGGAGGCTGAAGAAATTTGGCTTGTCACCAAAAGCACTCACAAACTTCTACAGATGCACAATCGAGAGCATCCTGGCGGGCTGTATCACCGCCTGGTACGGCAACTGCTCCGCCCACAACCGTAAGGCTCTCCAGAGGGTAGTGAGGTCTGCACAACGCATCACCGGGGGCAAACTACCTGCCCCCCAGGACACCTACACCACCCGATGTTGCAGGAAGGCCATAAAAATCATCAAGGACAACAACCACCCGAGCCACTGCCTGTTCACCCCGCTATCATCCAGAAGGTGAGGTCAGTACAGGTGCATCAAAGCTGGGACCGAGAGACTGAAAAACAGCTTCTATCTCAAGGCTATCAGACTGTTAAACAGCCACCACTAACATTGAGTGGCTGCTCCCAACACACTGACTCAACTCCAGCCACTTTAATAATGGGAATTGATGGGAAATTATGTAAAATATATCACTAGCCACTTTAAACAATGCTACCTAATATAATGTTTACATACCCTACATTATTCATCTCATATGTATACGTATATACTGTACTCTATATCATCTACTGCATCCTTATGTAATACATGTATCACTAGCCACTTTAACTATGCCACTTTGTTTACATACTCATCTCATATGTATATACTGTACTTGATACCATCTACTGTATCTTGCCTAAGCTGCTCTGTACCATCACTCATTCATATATCTTTATGTACATATTCTTTATCCCCTTACACTGTGTATAAGACAGTAGTTTTTTCGGGGAAATGTTAGTTAGATTACTTGTTGGATTATTACTGCATTGTCGGAACTAGAAGCACAAGCATTTCGCTACACTCGCATTAACATCTGCTAACCATATGTATGTGACAAATAAAATTTGATTTGATTTGATTTTTTTCTGAGGTCTTGGCTGCTTTCTTTAGATTTTCCCATGATGTCAAGCAAAGAGGCACTGAGTTTGAAGGTAGGCCTTGAAATACATCTACAGGTACACCTCCGACTCAAATTATGTCAATTAGCCTATCAGAAGCTTCTAAAGCCATGACATAATTTTCTGGAATTTTCCAAGCTGTTTAAGGCACAGTCAATTTAGTGTATGTAAACTTCTGACCCACTGGAATTTGAAGTGAAATAATCTGTCTGTAAACAATTGTTGGAAAAATGACTTGTGTCATGCACAAAGTAGATGTGCTAACCGACTTGCCAAAACTCGAGTTTGTTAATTAACAAGACATTTGTGGAGTGGTTGAAAAACTAGTTTTAATGACTCCAACCTAAGTGTATGTAAACTTCCGACTTCATCTGTATGCACAGTAGTTTTGATTGGACTGATCATGTTAACATCATACTTTAAAAATCTTAGCTAGCAGTCATCATGAATCAAGTCGACAATCTACTGGCAAATCCTTTTCAATCCTTGTCATATGAAGATAAATAATGAAGAGTAATTATAGATAAATCATATCGGTGCTCATCGGCCGTTGGACATAAACATTACAAAACAAGTTGGAAATCGCAAATTCAACAATGAGTGGTTTGGAAGGAAGTGTATGTTGTGTAGTAAGGTGTTAGTAGCCCATTTGCCTCACCCTAATAATTTGGTCCATTAACCCGCTTCATTTCGCCTACTGTTCTGACTTGGTGGTACACGTGCACATGTAGCTTGTAGCCTGTTTTAGAGAAAATGTAATTATTGAATATTGTAAGAGCGTTCATTGCCTGCTCATATGGCCCTGTTATTTATCATACGGTTCTGACTTGGTGTACAGGGAGAATATTGTAAGAACGGCCCAATGTTCTGAATTCGGTCGCTGCACATTTCAAAGTGCTGAATAAATAGTTAGGTTGACAATGTCTGTCCTATCTCGCTCATTAATGTCATAATCACAATTATTTATATGGCACCTTTATTTATCCTACGGTTCTGACTGAAATAGTTATATTGACTACATCTGTCCTAGCTCGCTCACTAGTGTTTTAATCTAAATTACGGATTGCCTCTGATCCGCTCGTCGTCCCCTTATGCCATAGTTTGTACATCTCAATTGTCAGTAGAAACCACATTTGTGGAAGCAAGTCAGCCATATCAGCTATGTTTTTAAAAAAGCCAGTAAATGAGGCTGAATTAACTGTTTCGCTGCCAGACAAGGATCTGATAGCCAGGTGTAGCAGTGGTAAGGTGTTGGGACTGCTGTTGGGACTCTGCTGTTGGGACACCTTTATGTAGGCCATAAGTTTGTTGGCACCGTTTGTCAACTTTATAGTGCAATTAATGTATTGTTTAGTGTTGTGTTGTGTAGTGGCTTTGCTGGCATGCATAATTATTATTATTATTATTTTATTTATTTGCCCCATCAAGATTTACATGCTAAAATCGCCACTGGGCATGAAATGCCTTTATAAAAGCCACATTTTTCCCCAGACACTAGGCTACTAAAAATGTGTGTAACTTCTGTAAGTGCCTCTACCTCTAGGTGATTGTTTTTTTCTCATGCATTAGGATGGTATCTTATAACAGTGCGTTTATACTAGGAAGCAGTATCACACTGAAACATCAGAAATCATTCACTTTCAATGGAAAGACAGCGAGAGAAACGGATGGCGGGACACCTTTGAGCAGCACGGCTGGGGAGCTGAACAGTGCGAGAGTTGGGGAAATCGGAACTTTATTCAAATACTCCGTGATATCGCCACACGAGTGACCAATTGAAGCTCACCGTAGCTTCCAACCCCTACTGGATTGACTGACAATAGCTGTTGAAACGTAGCACTACCAAGCTGCTTGCTCGATTGTTTTAGCACCCACATGAGGGTGAGGCTAGCGTGGGTAGGCCAGTGCCGCTTGTATAGTGTAAACGCTCGGGGAATCACCTTTATGTATGATGTAAACAGCCGTCTTATTTGTTGGCATAAATATAATTGAATTCTGAAAGTATTTTTAGGCTACCTTATTGAGGTCCTTCCATTTCATAAATTGGCCCCTGGGTCTCTGATTCCTGCAAGAGTAAATAATTTGAACACACAAATAGAAAACGATCATGTGAATACTGTATATCATAAGTTGCCATGGAAAAAGTCATTTTTCATGAATAAACCATGTGATTCTAAATATAAAGTGTAGGCTACATGCTGTAGCATTTGAATATAATAATACAATAGCTCTATAATAGATTAGAATAACTGTACAGTAGAAAACTTTATTTTTGGGAAACTGCTTTTCCCTGGAGGTTCTTTCAAGCTGCAATAGAACACCACCTATGAAAGGTCAACCAGGGAGGGGTGTTGCCCTCCTCTTCCTTTAGTGACAAGGCAGGCCACATATAAAAGATGTTGTCAAAATAATGTGCAGAACAGTTCACTATCACGAACGAGGCGTGGTGAGTAGGCATCCGCATGCTTCCCAACCGAAACAGTTTTTGCATATATTATAACATTTTGTGACGTTTTTGTTTGTTTGGTCTTCTGCAAGTGTTTTTCGGCTGTTCCTGTACACCTTTTTTTTTTCTTGTGGCAAGCGGAAATTCAGTAGCCGAAATGAACGCCCTTTCGTCGGTGATTGGTCAACAGTAGGAATTCTTGTTTGTTTGTTATCATTCAACAAGAGATTACTATTTCATGCACATTTTGTTCACTTGAGAAGTACTGCACCTCAGCAAAAACATCAATATTAATTAAAGGTTTATTAAGATATTTTACAATAATTCAGATAAATTCTTACTACGGCGTCTCAAGAGGGACCAACAGTACTACTGCCACTTCTTTTTCTAGTTTTTCAAGCGAAGGTCTTTTAAAAACTGCACAGTTTTGAACATGGAAAGTTATTAATAAACAAATTAGGCACATTTGGGCAGGCTTGATGCAACATTTTGAACGGAAATGCAATGGTTCATTGGATCAGTCACATACGCTGCTGCCATCTAGTGGCCAAATTCTAAACTGCACCTGGGCTGGAATAATACACCATGGCCTTTCTCTTGCATTTCAAAGATGATGGTACAAAAAAATACATTTTTTTTTTCTTTGTATTATCTTTTACCAGATCTAATGTGTTATACTCTCCTATATGCCTTTTGCATTTCCACAAACTTCAAAGTGTTTCCAATCAAATGGTACCAAGAATATGCATATCCTTTCTTCAGGGCCTGAGCTACAGGCAGTTAGATTTGGGTATGTCATTTTAGGCAAAAAGTTTGGAAAAATGGGCATAAAAATGGGTTCACTTCGTCTAGCCGAGTTCTACTAGGAGCAAACCAAACCGAGTATGCAACGCAAACAAATATCAACATTTGAAGGAGATTTATCTTCTGCTTGGATAGTTCCATCTGTGCCACTGACTTACTCTGCCTTTAAATCCAGTTTGTCTACAAATGTACAGTATAATTGACATGTTGGATTCATGTCTCCATCTCAACCAAAAATCCAAGTAAAAGAAAATCAAACTTGAAATGCAGTTTCAATAAAGTTTCAATTGTTTTAGTCCGATTCTTTATCGTACATTTTTGGTCAAGATGGAGATGTGAATTCAATATATGAATTAATAATTTGTAGACAAATAAAACCAGTGGTAGAGATGGAACTATCCAAGCAGAAGATAAATATCCTGAAATGTATCACTAAATACAGCATCATTACATTTGAAATCAACCAGAGCTTGAAACCCTAGGCCTATTGTATTGTCTATTTTCAGGAGAATTCTGGGTTGAATTGAAACAACAGCTGTTGATATCAGGGCACAAGGCGAGACCCAAATGCAGACACAGGAGGCAGATGGTTGAGCTCCGATATTTATTATAGCAAAAGGGGAAGGCAAAAGGCAGGTCGGGGACAGGCGAGAGTTCATAAACCAGGTCAGAGTCCAAACAGTACCAGGCGATAGGCAGACTTGAGGCCAGGACAGGCAGGGGTTCAGTGAACAGGTCTGAGTCCAACCAGTACAAGGGGATAGGCAGGCTCGAGGTCAGAACAGGCAGATTCAGCATTAGGACAGGCAATGGTCAAAACCAGGAGGGCTAGGAAAAAATAGAGACTGGGAAAAATAGGAGCTAGGAGAACCGCTGGTTGAATTGGAAAAACAAGACAAACTGGCACAGAGAGACAGGAAACACAGGGATAAATACACCAGGGACTAATGGGGAAAACAGGAGACACCTGGAGGTGGGTGGAGACAATCACAAAGACAGGTGAAACAGATCAGGGTGTGACAGTTGATGACTTTGCGAATGCTATAGAGGCCTAAATAGCATCATTGATAATATTCAAGTGATAAAGTATGGTCACATTTAATTTGCTCTGTTAAACCTACCTTTTGGAATGACTTCAATTGCAACAGTGAATCTATTTAGTTCAGTGGAGATCTCTCAACAGTTATTATCACAATAGTCAGTGACAAATATCATAGCTAAGCATGGCTTGACTTGGTGAAAACCCTTGACGGAAGATCAAAGGGTAGCTGTAGATATAAACTCAGCAAAAAAAGAAATATCCTCTCACTGTCAACTGCATATATTTTCAGCAAACTTAACACAAGTAAATATTTGTATGAACATAACAAGATTCAACAACTGAGGAATAAACTGAACAAGTTCCACAGACATGTGACTAACAGAAATGGAATAACGTGTCCCTGAACAAAAGGGTGGGGGACAAAATCAAACGTAACATTCAATATCTGTTGTGGCCACCAGCTGCATTAAGTACTGCAGTGCATATCCTCCTCATGGACTGCACCAGATTTGCCAGTTCTTGCTGTGAGATGCTACCCCACTCTTCCACCAAGGCCCATGCAAGTTCCCGGACATTTCTGGGGGGAATGGCCCTAGCCCTCACCCTCCAATCCAACAGGTCCCAGACGTACTCAATGGGATTGAGATCCGGGCTCTTCGCTGGGCATGGCAGAACACTGACATTCCTGTCTTGCAGGAAATCACACACAGAATGAGCAGTATGGCTGGTGGCATTGCCATGCTGGGGGGTCATGTCTGGATAAGCTTGCAGGAAGGGCACCATATGAGGGAGGAGGATGTCTTCCCTGTATCACAGAGCGTTGAGATTGCCTGCAATGACAACAAGCGCAGTCCCAGACAATGACAGACCTTCCACCTCCAAATCGATCCTGCTCCAGAGTACAGGCCTTGGTGTAACGCTCATTCCTTCGACGATAAACCAGAATCTGACCATCACCCCTGGTGAAACAAAACCCTGACTCGTCAGTGAAGAGCAATTGTTGCCAGTCCTGTCTGGTCCAGCGACGGTGGGTTTGTGCCCATAGGCAACGTTGTTGCCGGGGATGTCTGGTGAGGACCTGCCTTACAACAGGCCTACAAGCCCTCAGTCCAGCCTCTCTCAGCCTATTGCGGACAGTCTGAGCACTGATGGAGGGATTGTGTGTTCCTGGTGTAGCTCGGGCAGTTGTTGTTGCCATCCTGTACCTGTCCTGCAGGTGTGATGTTCGGATGTACCGTTCCTGTGCAGGTGTTGTTACACGTGGTCTGCCACTGCGAGGATGATCAGCTGTCCGTCCTGTCTCTCTGTACCGCTGTCTTAGTTAGGCATCTCACGGTACAGACGTTGCAATTTATTGTCCTGGCCGCATCTGCAGTCCTCATGCCTCCTTTCAGCATGCCTAAGGCACGTTCACGCAGATGAGCAGGGACCCTGGGCATCTTTTTTTGGTTGTTTTTCAGAGTCAGTAGAAAGGTCTCTTTAGTGTCCTAAATGTCAATAACCGTGACCTTACTTGCCTACCATCTGTAAGCTGTTAGTGTCTTAATGACCGTTCCACAGGTGCATGTTCATTAATTGATTATGGTTCATTGAACAAGCATTGGAAGCAGCGTTTAAACCCTTTACAATGAAGATCTGTGAAGTTATTAGCATTTTTACGAATTATCTTTGAAAGACAGGGCCCTGAAAAAGGGACATTTCTTTTTTTGCTGAGTTTATCAATTCTCCAGTAGGATACTTTTTTGTGATAGTGGATATAACGTTGAAGATCTGACATTGTTTTGTAAAATGTGCAGTACAAATGTAACATATTGAATACAAGGTTGGTCTTTGTGGAAATGTGGTTACCATGTTGACATTGTCCTGTGGTTGAAGTTCCACCTTCAAAACAGTTTTTCAAATCCAAAGCATTTTCCAAGTAGATTCCACGTCACAATACATTGACATCTTATGTTGAAACAAGTTAGTGCCCAGTGGATTGATGTTTGACATTGTTTTGAATAGGGTCAAAATGGGACGCTTGCAAGACCCCAATGCTTGGACAGCCAGACTCCAGAAGACCCTCATCTCATCTCACAGTGATGGAACCACAAGGGAGGTAGCATAATGAATACAAACATGGGCGTCACGCAACCCTAAAATCTGAGGGGGCACAAAGTACGTGAGGGTGGCTGGGGGATGGGCTATCTATCTATACAATAGTATGTGGATTAGTGGATTTGGCTATTTCAGCCACACCCGTTGCTGACAGGCGTATAAAACCGAGCACACAACCATCGCAGTAGAATGGCCTTACGGAAGAGCTCAGTGACTTCCAACGTGGCACCGTCATAGGATGCCACCTTTCCAACAAGTCAGTTCGTCAAATTTCTGCCCTGCTCGAGCTGTAAGTGCTGTTATTGGGAAGTGGAAACGTCTAGGAAAAACAATGGCTCAGCTGTGAAGTGGTAGGCCACACAAGCTCATAGAACGGGACCGCCGAGTGCGAGAATTGTTCACCGGGAGCTTCATGAAATGGGATTCCATGGACGAGCAGCTGCACAAAAGCATAAGATCACCATGCGCAATGCCAAGCGTCGGCTGGGGTGGTGTAAAACACTGCAGGGGTGTAAAGCTCGCTGATATTTGACTCTGGAGCAGTTCTCTGTAGTGATCAATCACGCTTCACCATCTGGCAGTCTGACGGATGAAACTGGGTTTGGCGGATGCCAGGAGAGCGCTGCCTGCCCAAATGCATAGTGCCAACTGTAAAGTTTGGTGGAGGAGGAAACATGGTCTGGGGCTGTTTTAAATGGTTTGGGCTAGGCCCCTTAGTTCCAGTGAAGGGAAATATTAATGCTACAGCAAACAATTACATTTTAGACAATGCTATGCTTCCAACTTTGTGGCAACTGTGTGGGGAAGGCCCTTTCCTGTTTCAGCATGACAATGCCCCCATGCACAAAGTAAGGTCCATACAGAAATGGTTTATCGAGATTGGTGTGCAAGAACTTGACTGACATAAACAGAGCCCTGATCTCAACCCCATCAAACACCTTTGGGATGAATTGGAATGCAGACTGCGAGTCAGGCCTGATCACCCAACATCAGTGCCTGACCTAATGCTTGTGGCTGAATGGAAGCAAGTCCCCAAAGCAATGTTCCAACATCTAGTGGAAATACTTCCCAGAAGAGTGGAGGCAGTTACAGCAGGAAAGGGGGAACCATCTCCATATTAATACCAATGATTTTGGAATCATCAGGTGTCCACATACTTTTGGTCATGTAGTGTATACAGTGCTGTGAAAAAGTATTTGCCCCCACTCTGATTCTCTATTTTTGCATATTTTTGATACTGAATGTCATTTGACCTTCAACCAAAACCTAAAATTAGATAAAGGGAACCTGAGTTTCCAAAAAAGTGATACATGTTTTATTTATTTAATTAACAATGTTATGCAACACCCAGTTTCCCAGTGTGAAGTTTCCCCCTTACACTCAATAACCGGTTGTACAACGTTTAGCTGCAATGACTGCAACCAAATGCTTCTTTTAGTTGTTGATCAGTCTCTCACATCACTGTGGAGGAATTTTGGTCTACTCTTGCATGCATAACTGCTTTAACTCAGCAACATTTGTGGATTTTCAAGCATGAACTGCTTGTTTCAAGTCCTGCCACAAATTCTCATTTGGGATTAGGTCTGGACTTTGACTAGGCCATTCCAAAACTTCACTTGCTTTTTAACTATTTCATGTAGACGTGTGTGTTTTGGATCATTGTCTTGCTGTATGACCGAGCTGGCTTCAGCTTCAGCTCACAGACGGATGGCCTGATATCCTCCTGCAGAATTATATGATACAGAGCAGAATTCGTGGCTCCTTCTATTTAGGCAAGTTGCCCGGCAAAGCATCCCCAAACCATCACACTACTACCACACTTTACCGTTGGAATGAGGTTCTTACTGTGGAGTTATACTTTAACATCTGTTCAGAGAGCTTTCTTCCAAGAGTCTTGATGATCAACCAGGTTCTTCCAGGTGCTTTTTGGCAAACTTGAGTCAATTTTGGACGACATGGGTCCAATTGTGTCTGGCAAAAACCAAGCACTGCGTTCCTCAGTAAGAACCTCGTACCAACGGGTCAAGCATGGTGGTGCTAGTGTGATGGTTTGGGGATGATTTGCTGCCTCATCACCTGGACCACTTCCTTGAGTCGAGGTCTTTTTAATACATACAGTTGAAGTCGGAAGTTTACACACTTAGGTTGGAGTCATTAAAACTCGTTTTTTAACCACGCCACAAATTTCTTGTTAACAGACTATAGCTTTGGCATGTCGGTTAGGACATCTACTTGGTGCATGACACAAGTAATTTTTCCAACAATTGTTTACTGACAGATTATTTCACTTCTATTTTACTGTATCACAATTCCAGTGGGTCAGAAGTTTACATGCACTAAGTTGACTGTGCCTTTTAAACAGCTTGGAAAATTCCAGAAAATGATGTCATGGCTTCTGATAGGCTAATTGACATCATTTGAGTCAATTGGAGGTGTACCTGTGGATGTATTTCAAGGCCTACCTTCAAACTCAGCGCCTCTTTGCTTGACATCATGGGAAAATGAAAAGAAATCAGCCAAAACCTCAGAAAAATAATTGGAGACCTCCACAAGTCTGGTTCATCCTTGGAACCCATTTCCAAACGCCTCAAAGTACGATGTTAATCTGTACAAACAATAGTACACAAGTATAAACACCATGGGACCACGCAGCCATCATATCGCTCAGGAAGGAGACGCGTTCTGTCTCCTAGAGATGAACGTACTTTTGTGTGAAAAGTGCAAATCAATCCCAGAACAACAGCAAAGGACCTTGTGAAGATGCTGGAGGAAACTGGTACAAAAGTATCTACATCTACAGTAAAACGAGTCCTATATCGACATAACCTGAAAGGCCAGTCAGCAAGGAAGAAGCCACTGCTCCAAAACCGCCATAAAAAAGCCAGACTACGGTTTACAACTGCACATGGGGACAAAGATCATACTTTTTGGAGAAATGTCCTCTGGTCTGATGAAACAAAAATAGAACTGTTTGGCCATAATGACCATCGTTATGTTTGGAGGAAAAAGGGGGATGCTTGCAAACCCACCATCCCAACCATGAAGCACGGGGGTGGCAGCATCATGTTGTGGGGGTGCTTTGCTACAGAAGGGGCTGGTGCACTTCACAAAATAGATGGCATCATGAGAGAGTAAAATTATGTGGATATATTAAAGCAATATCTCAAGACATCAGTCAGGAAGTTAAAGCTTGGTCGCAAATGGGTCTTCCTAATGGACAATGACCCCAAGCTTTCTTCCAAAGTTGTGGCAAAATGGCTTAAGGACAACAAAGTCAAAGTATTGAAGTGACCATCACAAAACCCTGACCTCAATCATATAGAAAATTTGTGGACAGAACTGAAAAAGTGTGTGCAAGCAAGGAGCCCTACAAACCTGACTCAGTTACACCAGCTCTGTCAGGAGGAACGGGCCAAAATTCACCCAACTTATTGTGGGAAGCTTGTTGAAGTTAAACAATTTAAAGGCAATGCTACCAAATACTAATTGAGTGTATATAAACTTCTGAACCACTGGGAATGTAATGAAAGAAATTAAAGCTGAAATAAATAATTCTCTCTAATATTATTCTGACATTTCACTTTCTTAAAATAAAGTGGTGATCCTAACTGACGTAAGACAGGGAATTTTTACTAGGATCAATGTCAATGATGTGAAAAACTGAGTTTAAATGTATTTTGCTAAGGTGTATGTAAACTTCCGATTTCAACTGCATTTAACCTTATTTTTGCAAAATACAGTAGTTATTTCCTAAATTGGCAATGTTTGTTGGCAGTCTCGGATCAGGGCGAGACAATTGGCAGGATTTGGTTCTTCTTCCTTTACGAACAACTCAGCCATAAGCTTGAGCACTCTTCTTCTCCTATTTGTGCGTCGATGAGAAATTGCATTATGGGTTAGCAAAATGTTAATGTATACAGTGCATTCGGAAAGTATTCAGACCCCTTAACTTGTTACTTTACAGCCTTATTCTTAAAAAGATTCAATAAAATATTTTCCTTATCAATCCACACACATTACCCCATAACGACATAGCAAAAACAGGTAACATTTTTTTTCAAATGTATAAAAAACAAAAACAGAAATACCTTATTTACATAAGTATTCAGACCCTTTGTTATGAGAGTCTATATCTCAGGTGCATCCTGTTTCCATTGATCATCCTTGAGATGTTTCTAGAACTTGATTGGAGTCCACCTGTGGAAATACAATTGATTGGACATGATTTGGAAATGCACACACCTGTCTATATAAGGCCCCACAGTTGACAGTGCATGTCAGAGCAAAAACCAAGCCATGAGGTCGAAGGAATTGTCCTTAGAGCTCCGAAACAGAATTGTGTCGAGGCACAGATCTGGGGAAAGGTATCAAAACATTTCTGCAGCATTGAAGGTCCCCAAGAACACA